>NW_024582363.1:2493694-2613076 GCF_018398535.1 Haplochromis burtoni
AAATTATATACACACACACACACACACACACACACACACACACACACACACACACACACACACACACACACACAGAATCTAACAAAATAGCTGTCATTGCCGCATGAATTTGGGACACATAGGACTAAAGTGATACTGCTTTTCACAACTTTGTTTTTTGCTATGTTTAACTGCCTCTGTCAACTCCATCAATGCCATTTGTATAATAATGAGACCTCTGAGTTAACCTGTGAGCTCTCTAAACCTATTATAACTAAAGCAGCTGTGGCTCTTGAAGAAAAAAACAGACTGACATTTTTTCGGCACATTAGAGTTCTTCATCCTCAGTCATCATCATCATTTTCTAGTCTCTTTGTAGGACTCATTTACTCCTTTGGCGCCCTTGCATTGCAGCTACATGGGTGTCCACACAGAACCATGAGTGCACCCTATAATGACAAAATGTATGTCATTCAGACCCAAGCAAACCCCCACATGCCCACAGTAGCAAAAAGTGTAAATCTAGGTTTATAATGCCTTGTGGATGTCCACATGGATAGTTGTAGACACCACAGATAAGTAGTTACTCTTATAATATTAATTTATAGTCCACTTGGGAGGACTGACTTGCAGTGTAGTGTAGACCATGATTGTGAAACATGCGGCCTGACACCCAGAACCTTCGCAATTGATCTGCAATTTAGGTAATGCAGTGATTCTTGGAATTTTTAAAAAAGGCTTTTAGCCTTGACCAAATTTAGCAAAATGTTTTTGTTCTGTCACCCAAGTGAATTGTGTGCACTGCCATTGCGATAGCTGATACTCATGTTTCTGCTTATAGAGCAACATCCATTGCATATTCTTGCAGACTGTTTCGAGGAAACCTATTTTAAACTGGAAACTGTAGCAGGCCCTGGGATTTGTTTTTAGGTTTGAACATGTCTAACATCTCTACAAACAACAACGACAACAACAAATTTCCCCCCAAAACCAAACCTATCCTCTATCAGTCCAATGATATTGTGCAATTTAATCTTTCTTGAAGATATTTGGTGTTTCACAGTGAAGGAGAAATCACAGTAAGACTAACCTAACCCTGAAACTGTGTATCTGAGTATCAAGAGAACCTGAATTATCTAAAACCCTTGAGAGCCATAATAGTCGTGAACTACAGAGTTGTGCACAGTGATATATTTGCTATAAAGTTTTCTTTTACTGTTGCTCCTGAAATGAGTTTCACATCAATGAGATAAAAGTCAAAATAATGTAGTTATGCAAACTATTTTGCTATGCATGCATGTATAATATGTTTGATTTCTACCGTGTTCTACAGTGATTCATCAAATTTCATATCTCTTATCTTTTTTTTAAATTTTTTATTTGCTATGTCACTACCAGAATATCTAAAGAATGATGTTATAAATGATGTCAAACTAGATTTTAGTCCAAGCAGAGGGAACACCCTGGAGGTCGTGGTGGGGTTGAGGGAGGCACAGACAGGTGGCAGGCAGCCCAGCCTCTGAGCCTTCTGTGGGTGGGCATCCACCCAGAGGTGCCAAACTCTCAGCCAGGCTCCCACAGCCTCACCTTGCTCAGAGTGACTGGCAGGGTCGATCAGCGGGTTCAAACCCAGTTCACTCTGCCCGCAGCCTGACATAGCACATACCTATCCATCACTTTCAGAGCTCAGGCCACAACAGTATCATATTATACACTTATGTCCTTTTATCTGTCATATTTAAGCCTTCTGGAGCTTCCAGCTCGTCAGTTTTCTAGTCAGAACAACTGAATGTGCTCCCAGCTGGAGGACACTGTCTACAAACATGTATTTATTTAATTACCTGCTTTACAGCATGCCAGTTTTCCATCAAGGAGAATACGCCATTGACACAAAGCCAACTGGAAAGAACAGAATTAACTGCTGTGTTGAACAGGGTTTGGATTTATGACAGCTTTGATGTTTAATAGATGATTTAATAAAGAGCAGACAGTCCAACACAGACAGGAAAGACAAATTGCCTCCTAGCTCAGAAAAGGGGATGCATCCAACTGGAAAATGCTGTGAAAAAGCATAAATGCACAGACTCAGCATTCACAGACAATCAGTAAACATGTCATGTTGTTTTTTTTAGTGAAGTTGTACACTCGAATAAAACCTGAATGTTTTATTATTTGGAATAGGTTTCAGATTTAAGATGCCATATTTTTTTTAAGACACGAATGCAAAATTTAAAACTTTAGTTTTCACTAAAATGGGAAATTTATCATCTCTATTATGTTCTAAATCTACCCCATAAAAAGCCCTCAGTAGGGCAATCGTTTTTATTTAAGGGGATAGAAGGCACACCGGTCTCCCCTTTGGGAGATATGAACTGGGGAAATGTTTGCCTTCTCTTTGAATATATTGGAACTAAACTGTGCTCACCTGGCCTTGCTTAAAGTGTACAAACACATAAAAATAAATTTCAAAAACTTGACAGAAATGTCTCTTTCCAAAAATCTTCCTTTAGTTAAACATCCACAAACTTACTGTGAGCCATTTAATGCAGGAATTATTTCTACCAGCCTTATCCTTGAAGAAAAAGCCATGTATCTGTATGTGTAGAGAGTTTGTGGGTCTCACCCATCTCTTGGTTGGTGATGTGTAGTGGAAAGACAATAGTTCGTACGAGAAACTGTTCACAGTATGTGTGTATTATTCTAAGTACATTAGCCAAAATTTCCGGAAAGATAAGTTCTGTTTAGTTTTTCAAATGTCTTAATTTGGTACTTTTAGCACCATAAATCAAGTATAATTTCTCAAAAACTTGACAACTCACATCAAAAATAATGGAAATTACAGACCAGAGGAAAAAATAGAACACTTAAAGGGAATTTTGGGGTGAACTGTTCCTTTAATACCGAGCCTTTTCCAGGGAAAACACAGAAAGACTGGGGACACAGAGAGGTTACCAGTGACTATATTTTCCAGCATTCCTGGTTCTCACTGCTGAGGTGTGAAGTGACGCCTTCAGACTCATCAGTTCCCATGAGTGTGAAATAATCACACCTCAGCTTTAACTGGATAACAGAGGTTCATTAGGCTCCATTAAACCTCATTATATTTGCATTTTAGCCATTCAGGGCATAACTTTTCTTCCTTGAAGCACATAAAACAAGAGCAGCGGTTTCAGTTCACCGATCGAGGTAAAGACAGAAGAGGATTGGCGCTCACGCCTGATTTGCTGTGACAATAAAATGATCACACAGGTGAGAAATGGTGGGATGTAAAATGAAGGAGATGAAGTGAAGAATAGAGGACGCTGTCAGGTTCAAGGCTAGAGAGAGGTGAGGAGAGGCAAAGACCTGTTGAAGCAGCACATCCACTGTTCAAATACATGCCACACATGATCAAAACAACACACAATCCCAGACTCTCGATTTAGCATTTTCATTCTGCACGCCAGCTTTTAATATTTTACTTAATGTCATTCATTAGTGTTGTGTTTTAAGTCATAAACAATATTCACACCCAATTCAAACCCTGCACAGACCAACCTGCTACATCTGACGTCAAAATGAATCAGATAATAGGAGCAGTCTAATATCTGGGCTTGCCTCAACTGGTTTAAAGCCATAAAACATGCATTTAGGCATAAACTGCACTTCATAGAAGAATTTAAGAGCTGATCACACAGGGTGTCGGGGTTTACAGCCTCATGCAACATATTGCTTGGTTGCTGAAATACATGTTTAAGTGTTTGCATTATAAAAACCTGTTCTGAATGTAAATCTTGCATGTTACTGCCAAACTGTAACTAAAGAAGTACCCAACTTTGGAAACCCTAACCGAGAATTGAAAATGGAAATGGAAAGCTAAGTAGAAACTATAATATCAGTACTATAATAACTCTGATGTTGAATCAGATTTAGAAAATGTTATTGTTTTAATACTATCTATCTTTAGTACTATCTGTCGTGCAGCTGTTGAAATTTAGCTCGTTGATAGATATTTGCTGATAATGGATGAGAATCCTGATTAAGTTCCACATACTTCTAATTTATAGTAAACGTTGACTTTTCTTGGTACTTTTGCAGATTAGTGTGAAGTACATATGCACATAACATCCATCTTCAGGAGCCAATGTAAAAAACTGTGGTTAAGTCAGCATACAGGCAGGTTTTTCTGTATCGTATATCATTGCTTTATTTCTGCAGTGTATGTCTTCTTCACACTCTTCTGTCATATTGTTGAGTGCGCTGACCTTTTCGCATGTTTGCTTGTGCGTGTGTGTGTTTGTTAGCAAGTGAATGTAAGAAAGAGAAATGAGATTATTCCAAACAAATCCCTTAAACATGTGCAAAATGCATCAGGCCTGCTGCAGGGACAAAAAGCCAAAAAACCAAAATCTGTTTATTGTTTTCAGAAGGAGTCAAAATTCACACGTCGACTGCTGTAGCTCTGAGCTTTCCCAGATTCAGAGAAGAGGGAGAACCAGAGGGAGAGGTACAGAGACAGGGTCCCACTCATGATGTGTGTGTGTGTGTGTGTGTGTTCAGGGGCAGTAGCCTCTGCTTAGACAGTGATTGTGAGAATCTGTGGAGGTGTCACTTCGCACCTCTGTGGCCTGGCCTGGGCTTATAAAGCACTGGAGCAGAGCTGAGGAGCACTTAAAGCTTTCCAGTCTCTCCGGTCACACTGTTGAGACCCTTAAACACAACATGGATACCTCCTCAGTTCCTCACCTTGACTACAGTCTGCAGTACCAGTGGTTCTCCGACTCGGACCTCTCCAGCATCTCCTCCCCAGAGACACTTTCTCCTGTCCACTCCATGGACTCCAGCCTCTCTCCTGGCTACCAGCAGCTCCCACAGTGTACTCCCAAGGGAGCCAAGACCGGTTATTCCCAAAGCCTCAAGTCCTCACCGTGCTCCTTGTCCGGACGTGGGCGCAGGACTGGGAGGCCCACTCGGATCCGGAGCAAGCAGAGGGAGAGCGCCAGCGAAAAGGAGAAATTAAGGATGAGGGATCTGACTAAGGCTCTACATCACCTCAGGTCCTACCTTCCACCTTCAGTGGCACCTGCCGGACAAACTCTGACGAAGATAGAAACCCTCCGACTCACCATCCGCTACATCTCCTACCTCTCATCCCAGCTGGGCCTCAGCGAAGAGGTGCTGTTTCAGAGGAGGGAACGAGCAGACACCTCAGTCAGTGACACGTCATCCACTGACATCCTCAGCTACTTCCAGAGTGCTTCCACAGGAGGACAAGTGACTCAGATGCAGAGCCAGAATCTGATCCAGAGCAGCCTGTACCCAAAACCATGTTATAGCCAGAATACTGTGCTGCATTCTGGGAATTGTAGTATTGGAGTGGATCAGCACCACAGACCATACAATGAAGCTCCCCAGAGAGATATGAGCATGGACGGTATCCTACAGTCGCCTCCAGTGCCACAGCCTTCCTGTCAGGTTTGTGAATATTAAATCAGTCACATAATTAAGAATTCACTGTTTGTACAACAATTTTTTTTGCATGTTTCTAATACTAATATATCTTCCACTTTCTTCAAAACAGATGTGTGGCAAAGACTTCTGCACCCCGCTGGTTCCAAGGGAGTATTGGGGTTGAACGCTCCAATCTCTGTGTGATCCTCAGCAGAAAAAGACAACAAACTTTACTGTGTTTACTGCTTCACTGTGAATCAAGTTATTTATTTGAAATAATCATTCTAATTCTATCTTTTATTTATTTTCTCCTCTGAAAAATTCCATGTAAATATTGATATGACTAACAGTTATTTTTCTATTTCTGTATACCACTATTTATAATAAACCATTTAAATATAAAATATCTTGTCCGGATTCGAAGCTTCTCTCGCCAGTCAGTTTCTTTCATTCACATTTCATGTGCATGGATGAGGTGTGCACATGTGAAAAAGGAAAGACTGCAATAACACACAGCTAAATAAAATATAAGTGAGCACACTTTTGAATGCACTTTTGACAATAAAAAAACAAACATGTATGTTTGTGGTTATATTTTGTGTCCATTCTTGTATAATTTAGTACTGAGAAACTATATTAAACATGTAAAGCAGCATGGAGCTCTGGGGATTTACCAGAGGGCGCCCTCTGCTGGTAACAAATACAGAGGAGAAGAACCCATCTCCCACACTCATTCGTAGCTGTAATACTTTGAATGGAACACCTCCACGATATATATATAATATATATATATATATATATATTATATATGATATATATTATATATAATATTATATATATATATATATATATATAATAATATTATATATATATTATATAAAAATTTTTAAGCTCGTGAAATATATATATTTTATGAATAATATAATATATATATATATATCATATATATATATATATATAATAATTATAATAATATATATATATTATATTAATAATATATATATATATAAATATAATATATATAATTATATAGTATGATATTAAAAATATATCCCTATAAAAATTATCCCTATATTTTATAGGATATATATATATATATATATTTATATATTATATATATATATATATATATTATTTATATATATATATATAATATATGTATATATATATATATATATATGTGTATATATATATATATATATCAAAAGCTATATCAAGATTGCGGGCCATTAACACAGATATTTTGAAGTGGCGTCTTAAAATCAGGTCTCAGTGAAATTTGATCTATCCATCCATCCATCCATTCGCTTCCGCTTGATCCTTTTCAGGGTCTGCGGGGTGCGCTGGAGCCAATCCCAGCTGTCATAGGGCGAAAGGCGGGGTACATTATATATATTATATTATATTATATTATATTATATTATATTATATTATATTATATTATATTATATTATATTATAGCACTGGTTGAGCTTACATTCATTTGGGTTCAGGATTTGTTTGTTTCATTTCAGTTTTGTTTTGTTTTTTAATATTTAACAAGTTTTTATTATGGTTATGGTTAAGTTTTTATTACTTTTATTAAATGTTATCTGTAGGCTTTTTAGGTATTATAACATAGTAGATATTTGCCACTAGCAAATATAACTCATATATAGCATTATAGAAACGTAGAAAGTCATGTACAGGTACTCCAGCTTCCCCCCATAGTCTAAAAACATGCATGTTAGGTTGATGTGTCATGGCTGTCTGTCTGCGTTGCCCCTGTGACAGACTGGCAACCTGCCCAGGTTTACCCTAAGCCACCTGGGAAGGCTCCAGCTGGCTGCAAAAATTAATTTAACTTATATTTTTATAGGGATAAATATGTTATGTGAACTGTGCCACATTGAATGGCATTTATAGCCTTAACTAGTTTGCAAACACATACAGAAAAATATCAATAACATAAAAAGAAAATGATTTCCATAACAGCCCCTCACATCTTCCAGTAGATGACAATCCATAAATAATCATTACTTTTCATATGGATTTATTATTTTAGCCGTCATCTTCAAATCGAATCATGTTATCTTCATATCTTATTTACTTTTGCTCTTGTATCGCTCTGTCATAATTTTTTAGGTTATGAACACCAGACTGTAGTGGTGTAAGTTTGAATTGTGCTGTTTTGATTTCATTTTTTAAACTTTGCTTTAATTTCCCCGCACAACGTCTGTGTGTACAAAAGTTCTTTCTGTATGAAACTGCCTGGCCTTATATTTGAATAACAGTTGTTTTTGTTTATTTCACATAAATGAGAAAAATAAAAATTTCATTTGAATATTACAAGTTCAGTCATCTTTCTTTAGTGCAAACACACACATATAGCCCGGAAACTAGCCTTTCCAGAAGCCTCTTAAAAATATCTCTGTTGGGGGGCTAAAGTACTTGAAGAATCTCCACAACATGTCAGAGATCAGTCTCTGTGACTGGTTATCTAGTTTTCTTTTGGTGTATCTTTGTTAATGGGGCACTGCAAACACAGAGAGGTTCCTGGCACCACTGAGTCTAGACTAAGATCCCTCCCTGCTCTTTCCCTTTTCTTTCACCTCATGCCCTAATTACCTGCTAAGCCCACCGAGAACACTTTAATATTCATAGAGAATAGTGGATCTGCATATCAGGCTGGAGAATTAGGCCCCAGTGTTTCATTTGCCACCTACATGTGCTTCATTTGATATGCGAGCAGTAAGCCTAACACAAAGCCTAATATTCTCACTGAGGTCTTTCATCGTGGTAGAGTTAATAAACTCTGGGCTAAAAGGGTTTGGGATGAAAGGGTTAGCACCGCTGTGCTGATTATTCACTCATTACATGTGAGTAAACAACATCAGAGCTAATGTGGATTAAGAGAAGGAAGATCCTCTTTATCACCGGCCTGGGAGGGAAGAAGACAGTTGACAGCTGGGGAAAATCTGCAGAAGTTCAAAATGAAAAAGAAATTAATGAATAAAATGTGAATACAGAGTTGAAGCAAGTTCTGTCAAAAAAAAATTATATATATATATATATATATATATATATGTAGCACCTTTGTGTGCTTGTGCTAAAAAAGTAATTTGTATGTAACAAGAGCACTGGACCAGCTGGTAGTTCATTCAATATGTAACAGAAACACATGAATGAATAATAAAACATATGTAAATCCAAACATATATAAATGCAACGTTTCTCCCACTGAAAATGCTACGTCCAGATGAACAGAATCAACTTTTGGAGATTTACTTAACTGGATGACTGAGCATGCATCAAGACATAAATGCAATGTTGTTTTTAAAGGTGACTCGTGGCACAGGGTCAAAGGTCACTGTAGTTTTTAGTTGCTTACACTATGTCCCTTGTCTTTTCCTCAATAACAAATAAAAATTCATGAGGACTTAGAGAAAAAAAGGTCAGCCCCAATCAACAGAAATTTAAAATGCTTAATGTAACGTGCTGTAATGAAATTGCAGTGTTCTGAGGGTGAACTGCAAAAAGTACATCTAAAATTTAAGGTTGCAACTGTGCCAACATTATCTTCACACGTGCATTTGCCGGTATGTGTGTGTTTTTACAGACTCTGTATGCAATTTTACTTGTGCCAACCTGTAGTGCTTCCCCTCTTTTGAATGTTGTCATTATGAACGTTGTCCTGAAGTGTTTTTGTCTTGTCTTTGTTATTTGATTACTGAGTCACTGATTTCATCACCACCATGGCCATCCACGTAGATTTTGTTTCAATGGAACTTTTCAAAAATTCAATGAAATCTTCTACACGAAATCCCAAGTATTGTGCTATATTCCACAACAATAAGGACAGGATAGGATTCATAACACAAAACTACAAACTGAAATTTAAAGATCATTGTTTTATCATGTTAATAACTGAACTGAACTGAACGGACTGTCAGCATAGTTTTGCTACAACTAAAGTACAGTTGTACAATTGTTCTACAAAGAAAAGAAAACAGAAGGCATGTAAACATAATTTTGGCACTAATTTATTATGCACCTGTCTGTACTTATTGTGTTGGTGAATGAGGAAAAATATTATCCAGAGAAATCATAAATATATAACAGTGGTATAACCAGTTGTTACAGCGTCACGGAAGTCCTCTCCCGGACTTATTCCTTCTTCCAGCTGTGGACTTTAATGTCTCTCATTTCAGTATAGCTCAGAAACTTTATTTCTAAGCAGATATGATCACATTAATATAGCATTCATAGTTTACCCAGTTTTTGGGAGTTCGAAATATATCCACACTTCAGCGAATGATAAAATAAGATGGAAAACACAACAGTAATTTATGTGAAACACTACAACTCCTGCCAGTGATGTTGTGATGGTGTCTTGCTTTGGATTGTGGGATGGCATTATTCGCTTTCTTCTGGAATGAATAAATACCGACACTCTGTTCATCTAGATCAGATGTCCAACTCATATTATGGCTGTCACTTTGATACTTTATTGTTCCCTCATTAGGAACCTTCTTAAGCACAAAAGACTGCAATGTTTAAGTGAGCTGACTAGCTTAGTGTCTCCTAAAACCCTTTGAAGCTTAATTAATTTAAAAAAATCAAATGAAGTTTCAAAATAACCAAAGCTGACCGAGCTCTCAAACACATTATTCAATAGGCAACATCAGAAATATGTACAAAACAAAAAACATTCAAATGTAAATATAAAAAAAAGTGTTTTCTTTGAATTAAGGTGGCTGTTTTTCTTGGGGAAGTGTGTTGGTGGGTGCTGTGCGAAACGGGTTCGCACTTCCTAGACATAGGTTTCACCTGTGCTGCAGAAAAGGAGACAAATGTGACGCGCTGGTTTGTGGGAACACTGCTCAGGACTCAGATCCATGGTTCATGAGTGAAAACAAACCCACCAATGGGCAATTAGTGAAGGGATGTGATTGCGTGAATATTATGTGTTTGTAGTTATAGGTGTTATTGAGCATAATTAAGATGAATTTCAGATATATACTGCACAGCAACATGAAAAAAAAATATCCACAATAATGTCATACCTGTTTTTATTGTCTTGGCATTAGTTCTTGATGATCCACAGTTTTACCTTCCAGAAGCACTGAGTACTGCTGCTGTCCAAACAGCTCAAGGTGCAAAATCCTCACACCTCACAGCTGCCCAGACACACTTCTTCCAGCCTGACCTCTGTTACCACATGCCAGAACTAAAACCAGTTAGTAATACACACAACAGCTACATCATCAGCATTTTTTTTAAGTAGGATCATATTTTGAATGGTCATTCAGTGAGCATCCATGAAGCAGAAATGCTGCAAGTGAACATTTTTCCTTTTGTGGAGAAATTGAGATGCGCTTTTGGTAACATACACAATCGGTGCCTTTGGGTTTTTTAATAAAATTCTAAGATTCAAAGAAGAACTTGTGACCCAGGTACAACCCCAGTCGTGCCAGGGTCATGTTCCCAGGCTGTGGGAGCATATAGTGTGAACTTGTAGAGTTTATAATGACCACGCAAGCTGCCAGGTTACACCTTGTGCTGAAGCATGCCAGATTCCCATGGGACCCCCTAGCCTAGGTGTCATCTGTGGTCCCAGAGTTTCTCAGGACCAGAGGTGGCTGTCAGAGGTGCAACCTCACACCTCCCACCACATATATGGAGCAGCCTCCATGTACCTCCTCAGTATCCTCTGCCTGCCTTACCAGCAACATACTAACAGCTGACTTCTCAAAGAAGAGCCTACAGCAGCCACAATGGAGGTATCCTACTTTTCTCCTCTCCCACTCCAGGAGAACTCTTTCCTCTTTGACTGCGAATCTCTGTTAGAAAAATCTCTGGCTTCTGATCCTGCCTCAGACGCTGGTTACAGCAGCACTGGCAACAGCCTGTCTCCTACTTCCTCTGTGGACTCCTTCTGCTTCTCCCCTACTTCCCTCCTAACATTTGGAAGTGAACAAGATCCCTTGGACTGCTTAATCTTTAATACCCCTGCAGCACCTCATCTCACTCACCAGACTCCACTCTGCTCCAAATCCTCTTCTGCAACAAAGAAGTCCAGATCCAGGTACCCGGGTAAAAAGCGCCAGACTGCCAGCGAGAGGGAGAAGCTGAGGATGAGGGATTTGACCAAGGCTCTGCATCACCTCAGATCATACCTCCCACATTCAGTGGCACCAGCCGGCCAGACTCTGACCAAGATTGAGATTCTGCGCCTCACCATTCGCTACATCTCTTTCCTGTCAGCCCAACTGGGCCTCAGCGAGGAAGTGCTGGAGCAGAAGAAATCCTCAAACTCAGTGGAGCATACCCAAACCTTCAACAATTTCCTGGGTCAGCCAGCAGCCAGTTACAGTCCCGAAGAGCCAAGCTGTAACACCATGAGCAAAGCCCAGCAGCCCTTTCTGCAGAATTCATATCAGGTATGTTAATATAATAAACATAACATATATTATTGAAAAAATATTTTCTATAAAGATTTGCAGCACAATTTTTGATTACATTCCAAAATGTTAAAGCTAAATGAGTTTCTAATAAAAAAAAAAACTGTCTTCTGTTGTCAGGTTCCAGGTGGAGTTTGCTTGAATAGCGAGCAGTACTGGATGCTACAGCAACAAAACCAAAATGTCACCTTCTCTGGACTGTGTTGAGAGATGTGGTGATCAATCCACTGAACCCTTTTCATTGCAACAATGACAAGATTTATGCACAAAACCTCTGTTTTTTTTGTTTTGTTAATTTTAACAAAATATGTATTCTAACGTTTTATTTTTGTATATAGATCTTTGTATTTATTGAACTTTCATATTGTGAGCAGAATAAACATTATTTATCAAATTAATCCTTGCTTCTTGGCTTATTGGTGCATTTACTTTTGGCATCATGAATGATGTAGACTTGTAGCTTGCCTGCCACTTCCTTCCTAAACAAACACTGCAGCTGCAGGACAATGAGGTGCTAAACAAGGAGCACATCCCCTCTAAAGTCTTTAAGGAAAGACCCCCACTGAGAGAAATGACAGCTGAACTAGAACCACTCAATCAGCACCCTTTAACATCCTGTGTAAACATTACTTGATGGCTGAGATCCTTTAAAAAAAAATTAATTAATTAATCAGTGTTTGGGTCTGATATAATTTCAGACTTGACTGTTAAACAGACTGAGCGTGTCTCATTGGGATGCTTTATTTATACAATTTTGCCCCATTCCACTTGTAAGTTGATGCTTCACAGTGTGATCTATGATGCTGAACAGATGTCTGGAGCAAAGAACAACCAAAACTTTTCAAACATTCATTTCCAGTGTGGCATTTTGCAGACAAACTGACTCTTTTATCTACCCTCAGAATTACAAAAAGTAACAAATTAAGACTTCAAAACATTTTTGCTATGTACTTACATCTGCCTAATATTTAAAAATGGGGACGACAAGCTAACCCTATAACATATTAAAAGTTAACGTGCCAACACACACAAAAACCAAGAGAATTAATCAAATCCTTTTTTATTCTTAAAAAGCCTTTTTTAATCAAAAATTTACAATTAAAAAAAATCTCCAATACATTTAAAATATACATATTTCAAAAATACATTTGCTTTCAGCAAAGTTAAAGATTTGAACGTTTTCGACATTTAAAAAGTGAAAACTGTGTTTCAGTTATCAAACTGTCCTTGAGATTTCATTGGTGAACCAGTCAAACACTAGTTTCTTATTCAGAGCCAACCAGTCCATGTTGGCCTTGGTTCTCTCAAGCGCCTGCTCAAGAGATGAGGCAGCTGAGCCAAGTTGGTTTATGTTGTCTTCTTTAAACTGCAGCAGCTATAGAGGAAGAATGTGAAAAAACGGACATTTAAAAATGACACTAATTTGCTGTAATTGTAGCAATGTTAGCAACTATTTAATTTTATCTGAAAATATGGAGGTGAAAAGAAAATGTACCTGCTTATACTCAAACTCAGAGGAGAAACGTTTGGTCACTCCATTAATAAGTCTTCCAAAGGACATTGATCCTCCACCATAGCTGAAGAAAAGGCAAACATTAGAGGGCTTTTATCAGTATGCAAACAGCTACGTATGACAACAGCTCTTTGGCTGTGCACGTTCATCCCAATATGCCTCCAGAATCAAGGAAATATCCATTTTTAATTTGTATTGCCAAATATTGTGCGTATCACATGAAATGTCATATGCATTTGCACTACTAGAAACTAGTGCAACTACAATTAAAGCGCTTTAACATGGTCCTTTGTCAGGTAAGTCCTGGAAAAATTCAGGGATGCAATGCATGTGGGACACTGGCTATGCTATGTAAAGCAGGGATAGCTCAGTAGGCAAAGTGGTCGCCCCATTAATGGAAGGATGGGGGGTCAAATCTACAGAATGGCTACCCTGAGGTACCCCTGAGCAAGGTACCGTCCCTACACACTGCTCCCCGGGTGCTGGATTGGTGGCTGTCCACTGCTTCACTGAGTGAATGGGTTAAATGCAGAGAGTAATTTCCTTACAGAGGATTACTAAAATATGCATAGTATTATACATATTATTATTAAATAAGGAGAAAACTCACTTATTGAAAATGTGATCCCAGTTGGCTCTAATAAAGTCCCAAGCCAGGGGCTGTCCAATTGGATTACCGGCAATGTAATTGATGGTGAAGGTGGCATCCTGCTTACGGATCATCGTTGGGACCAGACAGTATTCCAGATACCTAAAAGATCATTTACATAATAATATGGATTAATAAAATATTCTGACTCTGATTCTGATTCTGATAAAACACAATTACAGTGAGGCTGAAAGACAAAATGCATCATCAAAGGTGTTGTAAAAGTCACTCAGACCAGTCTGTAAAATGTTATATTACCTAAGAAGTACCAAATGAAAGGGCAGAGCGTTACCCAGCTGCTATTGCAACTGACCTGTTCAGCAGCCAGGGCTGTTTGGTGCAGGACAGAGCATACAAAAGTTTTTCAGCCTCCGAGGCAATGGTAGCATTCCTATACATTCCCCAGGCAAAGTCCCACTCCACCACTCCTCCTTCAGCAATTGCACTGCAGTACACTGTGGTCCTCAAGTTGGGGCTAATCCTGGATGGTTTGAACAAGACAGGAAAAAAGGTGATGACAATCACTGCCCAAAACAGAATCATACATGTCAGATCAGAGCTAAAATGTTTGGGAAATGTATATCTAATAAAAGTTAAAGTATGGTAGTGAATACCTATAGTGTAGGCAAACATATGAAGTAAGAATATATGATTATACAAGAAGCAAAGGGGATGAATATAAGTAATAATTGTTGTTTAACGTACTTGTTATTATCAGGGTTGTCCATCCACTCTTTGAACCACGCTGTTGTCAGTTCCTTACAACCCTCCACTCCTGTGCTGCAGCCCCAGGAGAGTGCGTTCACCTGATTGTACCTGGATGTAAGCGAGTCAGGAGAATGCAAACATTAATGACGCTATCCATTAAGACGAGGCATAGCCAAAGACACATGGCTCAAAATGTATTTCACATTTCTGAATGCTAGAAGTGTGGAGCATGCAAAGTGTTTAACTGACCGCATTCAGGGCTCTGCGAGTACCCAAAAGTACTGTAGTACTCATAATGGAGTGTGGAGTGCTGCACATTTCACACTCTCAGTGGACGTTAACCTTGCTATGTGGCAAAAGAGAATTCAGGGACCACCAACCAGTGTTTAGACACCAGGAGGAGTAAAAGTTGTCAAGGTCATGCTAACCAGGTAGCTTTCAGCAGCAGAGACAATGTGAGTTTGTAGCCACACTAGCAGATATACTCTGCAGAAAAGCAGATAAGCTCTTTCTTCAGTCTCCTTTTTTCACTCACTATAAGTTTATACACCTCTCTGTATTTAATCATTTGTTATTATTAATCTCTTGCTCTCTTCCACAGCATGTCTTTTGTCCTGTCTTCCTTCCCTCACCCGGCCTGAGCCTTGTTCTATGGCAGGTTTCTTCCTTCCCACAGTTGCCAAAGCATTTCATCATGGTGGGGGGGTTTACATGATTGCTGGGGTTTTTTCTGTTGTATTACTGTTGGGTCTACCTTACAATATAAAGTGCCTTGAGGAGACCGTTATTGTTGTGATTTGACGCTGTTTAAATAAAACTGAATCGAATTGAACTGAAGCTAAATGCTATCTGGCAGTGCTAATACGCAGAATGTCTTTAACACATTCACATCACATGGTTTATTATATCATCATGCCAATATGTGCTAATTAACAATATAAGTTCAGTATAGCTGATTTGATTTCCTTTTGGGTCACCAAGAAAAATGATCCGATAATGCTAAAAAGATCATTGCAGCACTAATAGCTCAAGTTAATGGAAATCATTGAGGACACACAAAGCGAACTTGATGATAACTGACCAGATTAGGTTAGCTTATAGAAATGCAGTGGTGGGAGAGAAAGGGAAGAATTATGTGCAGACTTGATCAATGATTGTTGTGAACACTTTCAAGAGATATGTGAAGTACTGTGTCTTACATGACATTGACGGCACATTCTTTGCAAACTGCAGGCTTTTGCAACTGGGATAATAAGGTTTATCTAGCCTACAATGTAATTGTCATTCATGGCATTTATAACATGTTCAAAAGAGTAAAAAAGACAGGCAGCAGGTTAACATCCTTACTGGTCGGTGTGCTTTTCAGGGATCTTTGTCCAGTTGGCAGTGAGATCTTTGAAGTGTTTAAATAGAGGGGTGACCTTTTTATTTATGTAACCCTGAGGAATGAAGATGAAACAGTTTGTTTACTGTGCAGAAAAAATGATCTACGTTTGATTGCCACTGACTCTTCTACTTCTGTGATTAACTTACACGATTAATCTCAAATCATCATTGTTCCAAAAACTTGTTTGGATTAATTTATTGATGATGTACTGATGATGATGAGCCTTAAAGTTTTCCTACAAACCTGCATGGGTCCGTACACTTCGCTGCGGTCAAACATGAGGACGAAGTAGTCCAAGTTGCGAGTGGCCGTCTGCCAGGGCATGTACTCCAATTCCGCGTTGAGGAACCTCGTAGTGCTCAGAGCCAGAGTTGTGCTGACTATCTTCGCCCTAAAAATAACCCATACAGCTGTTCAGTTGTTTATTTCAGTATTTAGCAGTACTGCTAAAAATAAAATAAAATCAAATCAAAAAGCATGGCCTCACCTTGCCAGGTTAAATGCATCGTCAATAATCTGAGCGCGGTTGATCACTGGAATAGCCTAAAAGGCACATTAAAAAATTAGTTTGGAGGCAATCGTAGCTATTAAGAGATGACGCAGAGGTATTGTAGGTGTTATACCTGATGTTGGGTGCTCAGCTTGGTGAGGATACGGTCCCAGTTTTCAGAATCATAATTTACTCTATAAAAGCCCTTCATGTCTATGTTGGCTATCAACCATTCACTAGCACCAATCGTCATGTCTGGGTTTGTTGCTGTTTGGGTGAAGATTAAAAACGAATTAATCATTTTAATTTATCTTTGCCAAACTACAGTGACCCGAAACACAGTAAATCGTACCTTCTTTGGTAAGAAGCCAGTACTGATCTTTAGCTGCACCAGTCTTAATCCAGGTAATAGGGACAAACCACTCATAACTGGAGCCACATCAGCCAGACACACATGTAAGTAAATAAGGTGAGAGAAGAGAGCGGGTGATTTTAACATGACATGATCAGAACATGTTAAAAAATGTGCTCATGAAACATGAAAAAAAGGTTCATACTTGAACTCTGAAGGTACGTCCACCACAGAATCTGGGTTCAACAGGAAGTGCTTCTGCGAGATTTTTCCAGTACTGGTGTCGATGGTGACCACTGGGAATCCCATCTGTAGGATCCACCGGTTCATAATCACTTCCACAGAGTGGGGCAGCTGTATGCCAGCATTATCCACTGCCTGATAACAAGAACAACCGAATTAATATAATAATATAACAATCTGTGTGTCAGCTCCTTTTCACATTTCAGTATGGTCAGTAACAAAGAATATTTTTGATATTTTTTCCAAGTATAAGTCACTAGTTCAGCATTTTTTAAGTATATTTAAACTGGGTGGAAAGCTATAATATAGTAGAAACATTAATGTTATTTATACAGAAATGGAAGGAGGCCAATTGTACAACATTTGTATTTGTGTATTCTCCTAGAGAAGCTTTGCATGTTTCACAGTTCAAAATAATCATAATTAATTTTATAGCGGGGCTTGGGGAAACCCATTCACGTTCTGAAACACGGTCTGAAACAATTTGTTTTCTCTCTCCTTTGGACCCATTATACTCGCAACGCACAAGCCTCATTTTGGAGTTTTTTTTGGCTGTGCACCTCTCAGTTTTTGTAATCTGACTTCTTCTTCACTACCATCAGCTCCACACGAAACCTGTTATTCAGGCAAATACTGCAGCAGTACAGCCAGTTTGGCAGATTTTTGCCTTTCCCTCAAAACACTCCAAAAACATTTGTATCTTGTCCTCTTTTCAAACAAGGAACCTTTCCATAGGCAGAGGTATAAACCACCACAGAGATGTGGCACCCTCAATGTTTATGCACAGCACGACTGATATGGTGGGTTAATGGACCCTTAAGGATACCCTGCCTTTGAACTCACTCTGTTCTGATGGGTTACCCCACACAATCCAAAGTTTCGATTAAGACATTGTTGGGTTGTCTGTACTCTGAGTGTGCCTGAAATAACCTCATTAACATTCAGAAGTAAGACAAGAAAAAACGGACTGAAGTGGAGCGTTTAAAGCAATCTGAAGCCAGAGCTTTCAGCTTAGTTGGATTAGTTGTTCATACATGGACCTCTTTCTTTAAAACGTGGCCATGTTTAAAATCAACATTCTCCTGTTTTAACAGAAATGTGTAAAAGAAAAAGCAGTATGCATGTTTGTTGCTGGAATAAAAAACCCTGCAAGAACCCACAAACTCTAGACAGAAGGTTTCTGACTGGGTTAGAACCGAGGACCCACTTGTGATGAGGCAACAGTGCTAACACTGAGCCATGCTCCCTATAGTCCCACTCACTACAATACCCATAGTTCTTGGCTCCATCACACAATTTGCTTCAGAGGATAATTGATCCAGTTATATTAGGACATATGAGGAAACATCTTACTGTTATTATTCTTTTATAAGTCTTAACATAAATTAATAATAAAATAAATATAATAAGACATTTTCCTTTTTAAATCATATTTTCATATTTAAATAATAATAAATAAATAAATAAATAAAATAAACCAACAATGAATGAATACATTTTAAAAAATACATTTTTTTTAAGTGTTACAAACTTACCGTTTGCAGGTTCTTCCACAGGTCTTGGTAGACTGTGTTTTTATATTTGAACTCTTCTAAATACATCTGTAGACAAATTATGAATGACTTAGATTGATGCATGTCAATAAAATGCTGATATGAGCACATTAACATTTATCCCAATTTGTGGACAGAACCTTATAAGTTGAATTAACAGTACTCACACTGAGTCCATTTGAAAAGACCTCCTCGGTGATGAAGCTGGAGAGCATCCTGAGAACTGCAGCTCCCTGTGAAGAAACATATCAGCTGTTAAAAGAACTACCAAAAAAGTCCAGTTATGCTCATTTTTAAACTCTTGGGAAAGAATCTGCCATTATACCCTTGATTGGAGTACTTTTTTGTACATTAACGATTTAAGTTGTGATCCTCTAGTGATAGCTATGTAGCTATTGATTATATGTCGATGCACATGGAAGTAGATTTGTATATGTAAGTAACAGTCAAATCAAATCAAATACGACTATAGTAGTCATCTTCAGGTCCAGTAATTGAACCCATATTTCTGAAAGTGAAGTTCCTAATGAAGTTGTCCTAACAACACACTGGGTCAGTAACTTCATTAGTGGAGCTTGAAGAATACAACACACTGGGTTACTGTAGTTTAGTTCTGTTGTAAATTACACTGCACCTTGCTGTATGTGATGGAGTCAAACAGAGCATTTATGTCCTCTGGTCTCATGACGTCCGCCTCTTTGGATGAGAGGGGATGGGAAGAGGCCAAAGCGTCCACAGCCATCACACCAATGATCTCGTTCAAAACTATTAAATCGCTCTGGAAAAGACATGGAGAAATATTTGCACTGTGTTCCAACCAGACGCATTATTAAATTTAAAATTGACCTCTGCGCAAAACTACAACAACAACAACAACAAAAGCCTCACCATATTCCAGTCTGGCTCTGTGTAGTTGGCTCCAAGATAAGAAACGTAGGTGGCAAATCCCTCATTAAGCCACAAGTCATTCCACCACTTCGTGGTCACTAAGTTTCCAAACCACTGTGAGGACAAAGCTTCATGTCACTGTATTGGTTTGTAAACATATTTGAGTCTTACCATATTTACAGTTAAGGTTTTTTAGGTACCATATGAGCCAGCTCGTGGGAGATGACTGTTGCCACCCACTCTTTATCTCCGTTAGATGACACTGCAGGATTGTATAAGAGCGCAGTCTCTCTGTAGGTGATCAGACCCCAGTTCTCCATGGCTCCAGCACTGAAGTCAGGCAGAGCGATCTGGTCTGAAATTTATCAAAGATGTCATTTTTGGATTATATATGGTCCTTTTTGTTGTTGTTTTCCTAGGTATTTGTTGTTCTCACCTGACTTTTTAAGGGGGTAGGGAATTTTGTAGTACTTCTCAAAGAAAGACAGTATGGGTCCAGTCTTCTCCAGAGCATATGCACCCTGGCCCTCATCTATAGCCTTCCTGCGAGCCCAGATCCTGATCTGAAAAAGGGAAAATAGCTTTATTAACCAGACAGAAGGAAATGCATGTGGACCTGAGAGCTGAAGTGAGCTCTGAGTCCAGCAGAGGGCAGCAAACAATCACTGTGACCAGCAGAGAGGGAAAACAGCCGCTCTCGTGATGTAAAAAAAATCCATTACATTAAAGGCCAGGTTTAGGTGAAAATAACTGAGTATTGCTGTGATTATTTTCAGTTTAATACATTTCTTCCAAGAACTAATGCAGCAATTATTCTCTCTGAAAATAGCACCTATTATCTCTGATAGTTTACTTCAACATCCATGATTTATCCATTTCAGCCTATGCACCAGAATCCAGAGCAGAAATGAGCATTGCATATATTTTAAAATCTTTTATATGAGGCCTCACTGCTCTAATTTTAATTCAAACTATCATGAGCACAGATCAACTTGAATTATTGGGCCTAACATAGACCAGAGATAGTAGTTTATTTATTTATTTTAATCTATTTAAAAGGAACCAAAAATATGAAATAATATGTTGCCATTAGTTTCTGTGATTCTAACTGAAAGCTTTAGTAAATACTCACCAAAACCTCTGCACCTAGATCTGACTGAATGAATCCAAAGTCACACACAACAAAAGCCAGCAGGTAGGTTGACATAATCTCTGTGGGTCCAAAGCTTGTCTGGATTAAATTCAAACCATCCGGAGTGGTGATGTTTATAGGTTCTGTTTTGGGGTCAGAGACAGCTCCGTATTAATGATAAATGAGGAAAACAGAGGAAAATAGACATTTGATAAGAGTGTGATATTGATAGATTTGACACTAAACAATTAAATATACAGTAGTGAAATATTTTAAAGAGTGTATTTCTAAAAATGCCACTTCAGTGAATTTGTCTTAAAAATGACATGTCCTGTAGTTGGTGTCGGATAAAATGTAATTGAGATTAATTTAAAGTCGTCACACGGGGGCAGTTGATACGTTAAATGTTGCTCTGAACACTAAACAAGAAGAGAACTTGCCATAGTTCATGGAGTTAGACAGAGCCACAGTCCCGTGTGGGTGAATGAGAGTCATGTGGAAGACGGCTTTCATAGCTGGTTCATCGAAGCAGGGGAAGGCTTTCCTCGCGTCCGTCGGCTGCATTTGAGTCGTGGCCAAAATTCTGATAGTGGAAGAAGAGAGAACATAATCATTACATCCACATAATCGAGTCAGGTGTTCCACAAAGTGGTTGAATTCTTTTTTACGTACTTGATTTTCTTTAAATGGAAAGTTTAAAACAAACTTGACCGTGACTTTCATTAAATCCTTATCAAGATGAGTGTTTTGTATTTTAAATCCTACACATATCAGCTTTAATTACAGAGGTCCAAAAGCAAAACTTGGTTTTGTATTGAATTCTTATTTGACTTCATTTCATAATATTAGTGGTTTTGTTAAAACTACATTGGTTGATGTCCATGAATCATAGCCTGGCTGCGAAGGTGCTTCCATTTAGGCTCCAAGTGATCATATACAATACATACGGTTTTGTTTTGTTTGTTTGTTTTCACTTTAATAAATATATATTTAAAAGGACCATAAAGTGATTGTGATTACACAATTAAATCTTTACATTTTTAAAATGATTAAAAATGAAAACATACAGTGGTTTGATTTAAAGTAACGTTATTCTAAATGTATTAATTCATGCATTTACTTTTAAACTAGTGCACATCTGATATTTCATTAATGGTGGGAGAACAGTTAAAATTAAGGAGTGGCTATTAGGTAATACTCAAATGCAACAGTCTTAAATTTGGGAATGAGGCAACGTGTTAGACATTACAAATTAATTTGTGAGCTTTTAGCTGTTTCCCCATGTTTACAGTCTTAATTTAACATTATGTCATTTAAATTTTAGAAAGAGCAGAGGACTTGTCCAACTTGCAACACTTTGCTCATTTGAATCATGTCATGAACTTAAGCTTAATAAAAAAAAGAAGTTCATACTTTAGCACGCCGTCTTCATAATATTCACTCCTGTAGAATCCTCCCAGGTCATCAGCCAGCTCTCCAACAAACTCTGTGAAGAGCTCATAAGTGCTGCCGGCCTGCAGAGGGTTGCTGAGCTGGATCACCAGATACTGAGTAGGAACCTCCAGCCAACTCTTTTTCAGCTGGGGTGCAGAGGCTCCATCCACAGCTTTCAGCTGTGCGTGGTATCCGTCAAACATTGTGAAGTTCAGCTTGTTGGAGTGGATGAGAATGAGGTCAGTCTCGTTCACGCATGTGAACAGCACCGTGGAGTATCCGCTGAAGATGTAGAGGCCATCAGGTTTGGGAGTCAGCCGGGGCCACAGGGTCACATTGTATGAGATAGGAGACAATGAATCTGGAAGTCTGTAGCGCTGCCAGGGCTCTTTTGGGGTGGAGGGTGTGGTGGTCTGGGTGCCAGGTCCAGCAGTCGTTTCAGTCGTTGCAGTCGCCGGAGTCTCTTGATTCTTTGATTTCTCCTGAGCATAAACAACTGAGAGGGCTATGATGGTGGCCACAGCACTGATGGCTACAACCACGCAGACCACTGCCACCACTTTGCTGATGAAGAAGCCTTTACCCATGTCTTCACCAGAGAAGAAGAGAAAGACAGAAATTAGGGAGTGATTGTAATTTATATCCTACCTTGCTGGATTCAAAGTTAATGATTCATTTCCTGGGCGGAGAAAATGTCCTGAAGTCAAAAATGTTGAGTTGTAAAAAGTTCCAGCGATAAGAGTAAGCTCTACTAATCTTTAAACTTTTTATCTGCATAAAGGCTCTGAACAAAGGCCCTCTGTAGAAACTGGCCTGTTTCGTCTCTGTGTGTTGTAAACTATGTGGTGGGAGATCTGCGGCAGAGCCTCCTATGTGTCTGTCTGCATATGTGTCTGTGCATAATTTTCAAACGTCAAGTCAAGAAGCCAAAATTACATAATGAAATAGGCTAAGTATGGGTTTACACAAGGCCATAAACTTTTATTTTTTCCCAAGATGCTGTGAAAAATCTAAATTTACTCCAGCTAAGTGACTGGAGATGTTAAAAAAGAGAGAAATTGTAGGGTTAGAAATGAAAACACATGCCTTTTAGATTAGTTCAACAGTATATTGTTGAATTTCTGGATTTAGGTCAACAAGGAGAAGGAGAAAAGCAAAAATGAGTGTCACTTAAACAGAAAGCATGGGTATACTGTTGGCAACATCACTTCAGCGTAAGTGAGTCATGTATCTTTAAAAGTTTACTGTAGTAATGAGATGTGGTTTATGAGTCAGTCAGTGCTGAGAAGCAGCTCAGCACCACCGTAGTTACTACATCACCCACGCCACACCCAGGATGCATTCATTCAGGTTGTTTTGCCACCAGCACAGGGTGATGCATTGCAAAGCAAAATAGCACTGTGATCACATTACATTTCTCTGTAATACATTAGCTATTATGATATCATATTACATCTACAAAAATCTTAGTAGTCACATCTGAGCTGCTTCAGACCCATGTGACATAATGTGTCACATGGGTCTGTTTCTAATGGCCTAACAACGCAGGAGTCAGAATAAAGGCTTACAGAATCGGTGTTGGGGTAGCTGGTCCCCATCTGAAAATATTCACTATTCATTGAGGCACAACTTTATTTTTATTCCATGTTATTTGGCGGCTGTAGAGCAGGCATATGCCACACAGTTCTTTTCATAACCGCTGCATATTATACAGCATTTGTGTTTATTTCACAACAGTTTTGTAATGTTTTCCCGTATGTCCTCAAAAAGGCAAAACTCTGCATTCAAGGCTCCAGTAGCACTGCATGAGAAGTCCAGCTGCATGTTTATTTAACTTGAGCGATTTTCAATTTTTTCTTACTTATTATCACCAAATCCCAAAAGTTTCACAACCAGAAAGTTGTTTCTGGAAAGTGAGAGTGTAATCATTTTTCTTCTCTGTCACTGTTTTTTAATAAACTGGTTCCCATATGTTCAAATATTATCCATTGTAACTGTGAATCAAGGGAGCTTAACATATTTATTGCAATTCATTGTTGGTTTTGGCCTTTTAGTGATATTTGTCAGCTGGAAAATGTTATGGTTTTATCTGCAAAGGATGGCAACGTGCTGTCACCATCCAATGAGGCAGATCAAATTCACACAGTGGCCTCTGTTTAGGGTAGATTCATAATCATATTGTGGACATAATATACATTTATATTATCCAGCCCCCTCTGCACTGAGCAACACGAAGCAAAATAATCTTTTTTTCTTAAAAGATTCACTATTTTTAATCTGAAACACATAACAGGACCAAAATCTTACATGTATACAGGATTATATTTAGCAGCTACCCATGCATTCAAAACAATTCACGAGTTTTTCAGGCTATTTTCCCTAAATTAGTGTTTTTCTCACACCAGTCAAGGATCTCCAGTTTACATGCATGAACCTAAAGTTCCATCTTGTCTAAAATATGAAAGTTGTACATACAGTGGCTTGCAAAAGTATTCGGCCCCCTTGAACTTTTCCACATTTTGTCACATTACAGCCACAAACATGAATCAGTTTGTTGGAATTCCACATGAAAGACCAATACAAAGTGGTGTACAGGTGAGAAGAGGAACGGAAATCATACATGATTCCAAACATTTTTTACAAATAAATAACTGAAAAGTGGGGTGTGCGTAATTATTCAGCCCCCTGAGTCAATACTTTGTAGAACCACCTTTTGGTGCAATTACAGCTGCCAGTCTTTTAGGGTCTGTCTCTACCAGCTTTGCACATCTAGAGACTGAAATCTTTGCCCATTCTTCTTTGCAAAACAGCTCCAGCTCAGTCAGATTAGATGGACAGCGTTTGTGAACAGCAGTTTTCAGATCCTCAGACCTCTATTGGTCTTTCACGTGGAATTCCAATACAATTGATTTATCTTTGTGACTGTGACAAAATGTGGGAAAGTTCAAGGGGGCCGAATACTTTTGCAAGCCACTGTATCATTTAGAGCTGGATTTATATGAAATATGTTTCACTCACAAAAATATTTTCTGATTTATGTAGGAACAGAAAAAATGCTTTGACTCCAATATAACAGTAAACTGAAATGAGAGTTTTGTGCTTGTCTCTATACATTGCTTAAATAATTTTTCTGGGAAAAGTATGCAAATCGTTGCAGTTAATGAGATAACTGTCCAATGTTTCTATGATGCAAAATAAATTGTTTAAATGTACATTTTATCTTTGATCTTTCTCCCTACCAAGTAGCAGACATATGTGGACATTGTTTTCCAGCCTCAGGCAGTGATAGACTTTAAAAAGAGGCCCTTTAACATTTAAAGTTTATTAAAAGTTGTCTTTTTGGGATTTTACAAAGACTTTAATTCAGTCCAGTTCAACTGATTATCAATCCTTTGGGCCTTGTTTACTCAGAGCGCAATTTTTTGTTGACTAGATGTGTGAAAAAAAATGTCAAGATAGTACAAACCCATCAAGACTAAAATGGGGTTTAATTTGGTTCAAAAACGTTCTGGTGGTCATCTAATGTGAAGTGTCCTTAAACTTTTAATATTTTAGACATGTTCTTCAAAGGTTTTTCATCTTTCACGTTTAGATATTTGGCAGCGTTCTCTTGATCATCTTATGAATGAGTTTTGCTGTGTGGGTGGTCTTAAGTGTGAGATCTAAAGTGATAACCCAAACACTACTCTCAACCCTCTCTTATGAAGAAAAGCGAAAAAGATCTTTTTTCTCTATCCTTCTTTTTCTATTTTAAAGTAGTTTTCGCACTAAAACAAAAACATTTTTTGATGCGTATCACTTCGGATGGTCTTGCTTTTTTCATACTTCACGGTTGAAATGGTTAAACAAAGTGCGCGCGCGCGCACACACACACACACACACATAAAAATGACTAAAAATACATTGTAACTCTAAACCTTCAGCTAGAAACACAAACAGTAGAACATTTTTCTTACCTTGAATTTACTTAGCATCAAGTCACTGGTTTCAGTTTCCTTTTCACCTGTGGATCCAACTATCTTGTTGTCCTCCAAACTTTGAGCAAAGCGGCTGCTTAACCAGAATAAATATGTCCTGTTATTTTGATGATAAAGGGAAATACTTACTGAATCAGCTGGGACTTTCTCAGATTTGAGCCGACAGTGACTGCGTACAAATAACATTGGAAGCTATTACACAAGCACTGATGTCATAAAGCCAGAACTGCAGATACTTCTGGACTTGTTGTGTCTTGTCTTGATAAGGTCAATGTTATGTTTACTGGCATTTCTCCAGCACACCTGTGTTCCAGGTATTTCATGATAGAGGTATTATTACTATTACAATTACGTTAATACTATAATGTTCTATTATATTGTTTTTTTTTTTGTGTTGTTTTTTTTGTTGTTGTTTTATGTATTGTGTTATGGATTCCGTTATAGATGCCGTGGTCCCGCGCTTATGCTATGACGACCATGACTATGAGAAGAAGATAATGATTATCATCATTATAATTATTATCATTGTTGTTGTCATTATTTGCATGCATTGTTTGTTCCGCTCTTATCCTAAATTGTCCTGTTCTCTTGTACGTTTAGTAATTAAAATTAAACTAAGTAAGAAATTAAATTAATTTAATTAAATTGAATATAAGCAGCTTCACCGTCATTACAGACAGACTCTATATGAGTTTAAAAAAATCAATAGAGTGTAAAAGGAAAGTGAATAATGTTTTATTAACCTTAGTGTTAATGTTAAACATATTGGTAAAAACTTTCATCAGCTCATCGTTTCACCTTGAAGTGTAACATCCGTTTCAAACGAGTAGAAACAAGAATGACTAATTTGACATCTTTATCCCATATATCTTTTTTTTGACAGCTGCTGAGGCTTCCAGTAAGACTGTAATTACACAGAAAAAGTAACAAAAGCATTTCAGGCAGCCGGCAGATGATTCCTTTTAAAAATATATTGGAAAAGACTCCGTTTTCCATCTGATTACATTCCTGCGGCTAAAAGTACAAGCTTGTATTGTCAGGATTAGACCTGCAGTGAGATGCTCCTGACAGGGAAAGTTCATCCAAGCGCTCAGCTTAGAAAAACAACCCTTCTTATGACCTATTATGTTTCTAATGAGATATTTTATGGGAAAGTTTTTAACCTGTCACTGCTCAATGGGGAAAAACGACTCCATTCATCTATGTTAACTCTTTAGGGTTTGCAGGTCTTTTATTTTGATTTGGCAGGTGATTAAAAATGTAATAATTAAGTTTAAAAAAGCCAAAATGCGTAATGAAACATGTACTATTATTCTAAATGTAAACTCATCCACTGCAATTAAAAACTCAAAAGCTGCAGAAAATGTCAGTAAACAACGATGGGAAGAAAAGAGGAATCTATAGTTACTGCCCGTTTGCAATAAACACACCAAGAACAGGTACAAATGCAAGTTTATTCATGGGAAATCAGTTTGAAATGTGACATGAAGTTTGGATTAAAGGCAAGCTGTTTTCACACATGAACTTTGGAAAATATATACATATGTAAGCTCAGTGTGCTTAACACAGAAGATAAAAAAAAACATAAAAACACGCTTAGTTATTGAGTGCAGGCCTGTGTGAACAAAGAGATTTGGAGTTTGTTTTTGAACGTCAGCGCAGATATAACTGATCTTAGGTGAGCAGCCGGCTTGTTCCAAAGAACAGGAGCACAGTAATTGAGTGTGCCCTCATCATACACCTTTGTGAATCAAATCCAGGTAAGAGATCTTTGCCTGATTGCTAGACAGGTGTGACTGGCTTATGAATCAGGACAAATGATTCTTATTGATAAACACAAGTGTGGGGAATCATCTGGTGCTTGTTGTTTGTATGCTGTCACCTCTCTTTGTAAGGAAGAAAATTGTTTATCTCAATGCCAGTCATGGAGGAGCCATGGAGGTGTTTGTAAGGAAAGTAAAAAAGCTGATGAATTTGACAACTAAGGAAAATAAAACAACAGTATCGGAGGAGGAAATCAGAAAACCCACACCTTTCCAAAATGTCTACTTGAGAATGATGATGGTTTAAAAAAAAAAAAAAAAAAAAAAAAAACTTGATTAGTAAAATGTTTATCCCTGAAACAGTTTGTAGCTGCTGGCATTTACTTTTGTGGTACTATCCGCCAGCCTATAGCTATAAATAAAATACTGGGACTTTTTCCCCTCACTCTTTGTTTCTGGGGCAAACATAACCACTTCTTTGGACCTTCCTTCACATCCATTCAGATAGTTTTAGCAATCTCCCTGCAACAATTTGCTGAAGTTTGTGAGCCCTTACATTGGTGCTATCATCATTATTTCTTGTATTGACACAATGTTATTCTTTCGCTGATAAATTCAAAAAATTTTTTAAAAAAGTAGCCAGAAAGGCATGGGAGGAATCGCACTGAACTGGACAATCTCAATAGTTGTGAGCTGCATCAGCCTGATGTGTAGTTACATTTCTGGGAAGATGCACATCCAGTTATGACACAGGTTAGGCTATAGATTTTGATGGGTGTGCGGTTACAGTGTAGCTGCTGAAGCATAAACCCCCAGTCCCCTCCTCCAGCTCTTCAGGAGGGCTACCAAGGTGTTCGCAAGTCTCCTCCCAGGGAACCATGCCTGAAACCCTTCACCTAAAAGGTGTCCATGGGTACTATTCTTTCTACGACCATTTCTTTTTGGTTGGTGTTGTAAAGTTAGAGAAGGAAGGCTGAGATGGTTTGGGCATGTACAGAGGAGAGACAGTGGATATATTGGACAAAGGATGTTAAATATGTAGAGCTGCCAAGCAGCAGGAGAAGAAGAAAAGCATAGAGGAGGTTTATGGATGCAGGGAAGGAGGAGGACAGTGTTGGTGTGACACATGATGTCACATGACGGAAGCAAACGATCACATGATGATGAGCAACATAAAATTAAAATTTTGTGAATGAGGTCATTTGTCTAAAGCTGTCCTTTTTCACAGGTGACAGGAAGTACACAACTTTAGATGTGCTCTTAATTCTGGAAATACTTTGTGTTTAGTGGTCAGCACTTGCTGTAATTCAGTGACTTATTTTAAGTATAATTCTACCATGGCTTCAACCGCACATCATATGCACTTTGTACTAGGAAGTTGGTAGGATAGAGACTGTTTAATGTCTGATCCCACCACATCACACATTTCTCCCATGCATCTCTGTCTGTCTAGGAAAGTTCAAGCACATGCATGAAAACAGCTGTCGTCAACAGATTTTAACCACTTGTAGAATTGCTGCCATTAATCTCTGCCTCTACTGCTCTACATTAAATTTACTGCCTTGGGTAATAGTATAAATCATGATAAGGATCAACTTATAATGTAAAATATGTAGAAAACAAACACGCTGTCTTGGTCTCTTCCCTTCCCTTGCACTAAAGCTGATGTTAAGTGGGCTATTGTGTGACAACAGTTAAACAGTCCTTCTGCATTTGTCAAGAGAAAAGGCTTTTGTTGTTTCCGTTGATTATAGTGATTTTCATTAATTACATATCACTGTCAGTACTGAAAAAAGGACTGTGGTGGCTTTTGGTGTTCTCACGTGGACTCCTGAGCAAACCACCGCTGCACTTCAGCTTTGTTTTCTGTCACCCACTTGATGTTAGCCGTTGTTTTCTCTATGGCCTGCTCTAGGGCCATGGTGGCAGAACCAAAGCCAACACTGAGGTTTTCTTCTTTGAATCTTTTAAGCTGGAGAGAAGAGCAAATACAAACAGACAAAATCAGAAATTTAGCAATCGTTGTATTTATTTTCTCCCAAATGCCCAAAGGGAAATTCTGTGTTTTTCTGTGTGGTTGAGGTTTTGTTGGCTCCATACCTCCTGTAACTCATACTCTGTAGAGAATCTCTGTGTGATTCCACTGACAAGATTAGAGAAGGAAAATGATCCTTTTCCATATCTAAAAATAGAAAAGGGAAAAAAAAGCTGTAGTTCAGCAGAAGGAATTAGTAATAGGTAGGTAGTCATGCTTGAAAACTCAAACTGGGCAAGTAAGTGGAAAAAAAAACCCCAACAGGATTTGCACCTAAAGAAATGTGATTACTACTTAAATCCTGCTGTTAAATTCAGCTTTTAAAATTCTTTTCTGTCTTTAACAATTAGCTTGTGAGTACTGACTATTTAGAAACAAAAGGATAGAGCTCTCACTGTTGGAAGATGTAACTCCATCTAGCATTGACGAAGTTCCATGCTAGCGGCATCCCCACAACATTTCGGGCAATATTCTGGATGGTAGAGGTGGCGTCTTGCTTACGGATCTTAGTTGGGTCTAGTGTGTACTCCAGATACCTGAGTCAACGATATACCCACATACAACGATTATTTCCGAGGGAAAATGGAAAATATCTGATATCATTCAAAGTTGTGACTGCACAATGCCTGCTATAGATATTGCTCAGTTTAGTGCTGCATAAATAAAACTGAATTAAACTATAAGGGAGGGAATCAACAACCAGAGACCAGGAGATAAAGTAGCATTAATGGTATATGGGAACTATTTTCTATTGTGACCACATTAATATTTAACAAAATTATAGCACATTTATAGGCAATAACACACAGCTTAATATCTTGGAGGTGTGGGGGGGGGCTGCTAAAGGCTTTCTTTAATTTGCATGGCCACCCTCATTATTTGGAAAGGGGTCCTTAGGGAGTGTAACCCACTCGCTTACTGATCGAACTAACAAACTGATTAAAAATGAATTACCGTGCATTTGTTGATGAGTTTATGGGACTGCATAAAAACAAACTCATCCCAGACAAGATAAAAACACCCTTGGTGGCCAGCATCCACAAGCAGGATTTATTTGTTTGTGAGGATATAATTAAAATAGTACTGTTTAGATAGCACCATGATGGGTGGTAAAAAGAGTACAAGCCAATGTGGAAAGCTCAGTTCGACACCCTTGTTTTTCTGCTATGATGCGAATCTCTTCACCACCAGTTCATAGTGTTACATTTACTGTTTTTAATGGTTCTATCATTAAGATGCAATTGCTATAATTGCTCTTATGCTGCAAAGCAGGTTCTCTTTCTCTGTGTTCAGTTGTGTGAGTTTTATTCTGAATAAACAATCAGTTTAGCTTCTTTGAAAAGCATTTACATTGCTAATACATTACTATACTTCTACAACACACCTGTTCAAAAGCCAAGGTATTTTGCTGCAGGCCAGTGCAGACCTGAGCCTGGACGCTTCAGATGCCAGAGTAGCATTCTTGAACATGTTCCAGGCAAAGTCCCACTCTGCCACACCACCAAAGGCTATGGCGTAGCAATAAACTGTGCTTTTCAAGTTGGGATGGATCCTGGTGAACATAAAGATTATGCAATGAATTTCAAATGAATCCTAGAACACTGGCTCTCTCCTCTCCCTCTCCCTCCCTCTGAATGCACACACACACACACTTGGCATATAGGTCACTAGCTGTTTAACAGTTTTGTAAACAGTTCAGCAGTCAAATTTAAGAGGTCTGAATTATGGCAGATTATAAGAAATATTCATTCTCACACCGTTCTAAATTCCTTACTGCTCTTGCAGTGGCCAGGGCAAGAGTCTTTGGACAATTGCAAATTGTCAGTGTCTGACAAAGTGTGGCATGTCTGAGGTCAGCATGGGAATGACATATCTACTTGCATGTCATGATCTGCTGGATTTGTAACTATGAAGATGCATTCATTTAAATTTATTTATTTTATTTAGAAAGAGGGGCAATACATATTAATGAACATTTTAACAAATGTAAATATGCCAGATTATAGCCTGGGGCTAATTTCCATCTGCAGAACCTCTGGCAGGTTGGTGTTAAACACAAGTTAGTAAAAACATACAGAGACAGTATTTACAGGTCATGTGACAAGGACAAAAACAGTGATCACTTTATACTAGAACAAACAATGACAAGAAGAGTGGACACAGAGGACAATATCGATAACAATAACGGAAACATCAATTTTATAGCACAAGACCCAGTATTGCACAGGCCCTTACTGTCCTGATATTGAACTGACCCATTACACTAATGGGTCAGTGCATTTGACCCATTACACTAATTACAGGTCTTGTTTCTAAAATCTGTGGTGTCAATCTCAATTTCATGTTGCTGGTTATGAGCTGCATCATAACCGCCTAACCCTAAAAACACCTGCTACTGACAAGATTTGCCAAGACTGAGTAGTAAAAGACAGATATAAAAGCCTTAAACGTGTATGAGAACTTTCATGGGCTCAAAAGAACAGATTGAAACTATTTTGTACTCACGGGTTGCGACTTGGATTTTTCATCCACTCTCTGTACCAGCTTTTTATAAGCTCCCTGCAGCCTTCCACTCCCGCACTGCAGGCTATCCCAATAGCATTTATCTGATTATACCTGAGAAGATTTTTTTTTACAGAGACAAACAATATATACAAAATCTTAGCTTTTTGATTTCATATCAAAAATCTGTGTTTAAAAGAGCCCTTACTGGTCGGTGTGTCCTGTAGGTACTCTTGTCCAGTTAGATGTAATTGTCTTGAAATGCTCAAATAGAGGTTGTATTTGTTTCTTAAGGTATGCCTAAAATAGGAGTTAGAGTTAGTTTTTTTTCCTGTCAGTTGACTCTTTTACTTTAAACACTCACAATAGGCAAGAATAATAATTAGCATGTAAACTAAAGTAGGGCTAACCTGCAAAACTCCGTAGACTTCATTGCGGTCAAACATGAGAATATAGTAGTTGAGGTTTCTCAAAGCTGACTCCCAGGGGATGTAGTCTCGCTCTTTTGACAGGTATTTGGTAGTTCTCAGAGCCAGTGTGGTGCTGATTATTTTGGCTCTGGGGGAAAAAGAAAAGGATGCTTTTTCACACATAACTGTTTAATACTTTAACTTAAGATTTTTCTTTTCCTTTACCTTGCTAAATTGAATGCATCATCGATAATTTGTGCCCTGTTGATGATTGATACAGCCTGAAAGAAAGAAAAAAGTCACATGCAAAGCGTATAAGACGTATAAGACAAAACAATTTAACATTTAAAATTATGAAATGTAATACACTGAAAATGCAATATGAAAAAATGACATTGAACAAAGCCAACATATTTCTGTCTGTTAAAGCTCTGAAACCTTGGGCTTTATCAGATCAGCTGGAAGGACTCTCTGTTCTCATGTGTTTGTTTGTTTTGCACTCCAGCAGTTGAAAAGGCATTCACAAAGGTTGCCTGGTAGCCAAAAGTGAGATTGTTGACTTGACTGCTTGGTTTTTTAAATTCCTTTGCCACTGAAGGGTAGCCTGGATAACTTAGATTGTGACTGATTGTGATTTTACACGCTTGGGTACCGACCTAAAAAGTACTATGAACTCATTGTCATGTTAAAGAAATCAATTTGAGATGATCTCAGCTTTGTAAATTGGCATCTTATACTGCTGAAAGCAGCCATGAGGAGATGGATGGACGTTGTCAGCAGCAATACTCAGGTAAGCTGTGGCATTTAAATAACACTTGGTTGCTTCTAATGGGCCCAAAATGTGCCAAGAAAATATCCCTCACACCACCACCAGCTTATACCACCAGCACCAGTCTGAACTGTTAATCCAACGCAGCATGATCCATGCTTTCATGCTGTTCATCACAAATTCTGACCCTATCATCTGAATACTGTAGCAGAAATTAAGACTCAGATCAAGAAACATTTTTGTCCAATTTTGGTGCAAATAGTAGCCTTGGTTTCCTGTTCATAATTGATGGTAGAGGTACCAAGTTTGGCCTTCTGCTTCTTTAGCCCATCTGCTTCAAGGTTCAATGTGTTTTGTGTGTATTCAGAAATGCTCTTCTGTTACTTTTCAATCTCAAAGCAGCCTGGACATCACCCTCTAGCATCAGCAAGGCATTTTCACCCAGAGAACTACTGCTCACTGAATGTTTTCTCTTTCTGACCATTCTCTGTAAATCATAGAGACAGATGTGTGGGAAAAATCCCAGTAGATCACCAGTTTCTGAAACACTTAGACCAGCCCATCTGACACTAACAAGCATGCCTGTGGCGGGGGCGTGGTCTTTGGCCTGCTGCAGAGGAGGGGAGACGCAGTGAGCTCACGGGACGGCGCTGAGGCGGGAAGGAGCAGGTGCCCGGAACTGACTTGATGAGGAGAGACTTTTCTTATGTCTTGCAGTGAGAAGGAGTGAGAGGGACAACGGGAGTGACGGAGTGGCTGCGTCCGGGGCAAGAGCCAGAAACCGCAGGGAAAATCACAACTGTAAATAAAGCACTGTTGAACTCTCAAACGCGGAAGTGCCCATCTGTGGGTCGTGTGTCACAATGACCTTCTCAAAATCCCTTAAATCACTGAGATTTAGATGCTCGGTTCTATTTCCACCATGCCTAAATGCAAAGAGTTGCTCCCATGTGGCTGTGGATCTGATAGTTGCATTCATGTGCAGAACGGGTGTACTCAACAAAGTGGTCAGTGAGTGTAGTCTCAGAGCTCAAATAACTGACAGAAAAAGCAGCAAATATCAACATTTGACAGCTAATACGTTTCTGAAATGTAACAAATTCAGCTCTTGTCTCGTCTTCCACAACAAACTTTGATCGGTGCACTCAAAGAAAATAATTTAGTCAAAACCCAAGAGTTACACATACTGAAAGCAGTTCAAATTGTCTACAGCTCAGCGTGTAAATTTGGCAAAAATGCATAGATTGTACCAAATATCTTTTTTCTGCTAAGACTTTTAACTTTGAGTTTTTGTGCAGTTATTGTGTTTTTAAGATTCTTTGCCTAGTCTGGTGCTGTCTGCCTTAAGCCATTTAAACACATGAACCTCAGTCAAATTCATGAGACATGGTTTTAGATATTTTCCAAATTATCCTTTACATTCATACTACTGATAATACTGTGTTTGCTTCAGGCAAAGGAGTCTGGAGAGCCTTAACAGGAGGCAGCACACATGATTCTCACTTGATACTGTTAAATACACAATTGTTGTGCTATTTTCATATCAGTGCAATAAGATGGCACACAGAACAGAACAACAGGGGCAGGTTGAAGACCGGCTAATACTGGTTCAAGAGTACCCAGACCTTTATCAGGTGGTATCTGTAAAGGTTCAGGGCTGCAGTGCTATTGTCAGGAAAGTGTAAGATACAGCTAAAAGTATAATAACCAGAAAGTCTTTGTCGCTGACCCAATCCAGCACAAACCGACCTTAAACAGGTGACAGAAACTAGGGGAAATTCATAGATAGTTGGAGTAAATTTGTTTCTTAAATTTTTTTAATCTTATTTTGTTTTATTATTTTAGTTTAGTTTAGTTTTATTTTTATGCATCTATTCCATCCAGTTTTGGTTATTTGAATAGCCGTTGTACAGTCTTTAGTTGTCATACCATCTAAATGTGGACATAAAGCACAAACAGGAAAACACTTGTGACTCACCTGGTGGTTGGTGTTGAGCACGGAAAGGAGACGGTCCCAGTTATCAGGATCGTAGTTCACCCTGAAGTATCCAGATACATTTGTGTTTGCGAGTACCCAGTCCTGTCCTGACACTCTCATCGGAATATGAGTGTCTAGTTAAACAAAAGAAAAGAATGACACGCAGCAGATTTGATTAATTTAATGAGCTGTGGTTAAACCAACTAATCTAGTAGGAAATGTCTTGTTTTTTAGTCTGTGTGCAGAACTAATACAGCACCATGATATGAGTGTACCTGTTTTTTGAAGGAGCCAGTATTGTGGCTGCTGCACACCCGTCTTCATCCATTTGATAGGGACATACCAGGTGTAACTAGACGGAAAAGACATAATGGGAAAAGAAGATAGATAATTTATTGTTTGTCATTTCCATATTACGATTTCACTGCTAGTGGGTACACTGGATTAATACAACAGATTCTTATTGGCTGCTGTCTGAAGGAAAAAAAAAATCAGCTTAGGTAGAAGCAACACAAACAAATCAGAGTCACATCTCATGTCAGCAACACACGACATCAGCCCCTTCAATGTGAATGAGAACCAGGAGCCTAAAGCACATGTGTGTAAGTGCAGCCTAAATCCCTTCATTTCTCATCTGAGTGAAACTTGCAGCACAAGGTTCAACAGTTTCCTACTTGAACTGAGAGGGTCTGTCCACTGTAGAGTCTGGATCCAACAGGAAGTGTTTCTGTGTGACACTTCCTGTCCGGGTGTCAACAGTGACGACTGGGTAGCCCATCTGGAGAGTCCAGCGGTTCATGATATTTTCCACAGAGTGTGGAATATGTATTCCTGGTGCATTTTCAACTGCCTGACAACACACACACACACACACACACACACACACACACACACACCACCACACACACACACACACACACACACACACACACACACACACACACACCAGGAATTTAAGAAATTGCACACACACACCCAAAAAACACAATACCAGTGAAGTCATGCAGGTTAACCAACCTGTTGGAGATGATCCCACAGGTCTGTATATACAGTGTTACCAAAAGCGAATGTGTTCAGGTAAGACTGAAGACACAAAACGGAGATGAGGATCATATGATGCAATCACGAGGAAAGGAAAATAGTGTGAATTTACCAGGAAACATTTTTTGGCATAAATAACCACAGACACAACATCATTAATTCCTAGTCTGCTGACAGTCGCACACACATTAAGGCAGCAGAGATGAAGTGATAATATACTCACACTGAGTCCTCTAGCAAACACAGGCTCGGTGAGAAACTCTGACAGCATCCTTAGCACTGCTGCACCCTTGGAAAAACAAACCGCCAGAATTTGGTGAGCTTGAATTTCTCATAACGGAAAGGGATTTTCCACAAATCCCAAAGCAAACATTAAAACGAGTTGCCGTCCTGATGGTGTGATATGAATCACACGGACGCAGGAAGACTGAGTGAATTGGGAAAACTGAGCGTTTTACTGCAAATTAGCTGAATACAAAGTAATATAATTTAATAAACATGAGAGTTTAAAATCAAAAGGGCTTCAAATCTGGCTATATTGTCTGCAAATGTAGGTGAAATTGTAGAATATATACTTAATTTCTGTGAATCAACTTGCATAAAATGTTGTGTAAAATTATCAGAGGAGCAGACCTTGCTGTAAGAGATCGTGTTGAACATTTCACTGATCTGAGCGGGCTCATTGACTTCCTCTTCTCCACGTGACAGTGGGTGAGAGAAGGCCAAGGCATCCACAGCAAACACCTTCTGAACATCATAAAGGACGATATGATCTTTCTGCAACCAAGCAGAGAAAGAGAACCAGGGTAGGTTTTATAAGCCAACAACTTCCGTGAAAAGTTACCAATCTGTGACACAAAAGTGTACATCTGTTAAGAACTGTATCGAACTTTGCTGTCTGTGGAGATGCAAGCATGTCTCTTACAATGTTCCAGGTGGGCTCGGCGTAGTCGACTCCGAGGTACTCAACATATGATGCAAACCCCTCGTTTAACCACAAGTCATTCCACCATCGCAGAGTTACCAGATTTCCAAACCACTAAATAAACACATGAGGAGTAAACAGATGAGCATTTCTGCCATGACCAGGGAATTAACGTTTCCATGAACCTAGACTTTGGCCAACATTAGCACTATCAGTCACATCCAAGCAACACAATAACCGAATCAGCAGGGGATTAAAACATTTCAAACCACAGGATTTCCCATCTGTTTTTATGTGTCGAGAGCAGGGTGAAATTACTCCACTGTCACGATTTGTCAGCTGCTCTTGCAAAAGGGAGTAACACAAGTAGATTTATTTTTACAGTACTTGATGAGTGAAGGAGGGAGACTTTGCTGCAATCACGTTCATTTCATAATATAATGTTGCTTTAGTTTGTGATGCCTAAAGCTTTGAGAAAAGAGACCGTCTGGGTTAAAAACCAATGCTATACCATGTGTGCGAGTTCGTGGGCAATCACAGTTGAGACCCTCTCTTTGTTTCCAGTGGAGGAAAGGATGGGGTCATAGAGCAGGGCCGTTTCCCTGTATGTGACCAGACCCCAGTTCTCCATTGCTCCAGCGTTGAAGTCGGGCAAAGCGATCTGATCTGTGGAGATGAAGGGTTAAAAAAACAAAAAAAACAAACAAAAAAAAAACAACATGCTGTGCTCAGGGAGATCATTGAAATGAAATGATTTAGCAAAACGGTCTACCTGACTTGGAGAGAGGATATGATGTGTTGTAATAATGCTCATAAAACCTCAGGATGGGTCCTGTAACATTGAGAGCATAGCTCCCCTGACCATCATCTATTGCTTTTCTCCGAGCCCAGATTCGAATCTGCAAAGAGTAATTTAAATCTTTGAGTCCAAAAAAAATTGCTCCTTACCATTTCATGCTCGTTTTAACTTTCCAAGATCATATTTGGGAAAATATAAGCTGGGAAATGCTTTTTGGATCCCAGCCTCACTGGGGATTTAAGTGAATATGTAATCCAGGTTTCTTACCAACAAATCGTTTTGGTTTGACTCAATGGGAACAAAGTCGCTGACGATAAATGCCAGTAGATATGTTGACATTTTCCGCGTGGGCTCAAATGTTGTAATTTTGACAGCCACACTGTCAATGACAGCCTCTGAAGCTTCTGTGCAGGCAGAGAAAAATATTAAACACTCTGTTAGCATTAACAGTGTTTAGTTACTTATTTACTTTAATAACTTGGACAAGGTGTTTTTTTATTAGTTACAACCAATGACTGAAGAAACAGTCATTGGCTTTTCTACAGTCACTGGTTTATGAAGCAATCACATTACCTACTACTTACAACATGATATCTATTCTCATTTTGAGCTTGTTTTTCCATTTGCACTGAAAAAAAAAAAAAACTGAAATAGTTTTGTTTATCCAACGAACCCTTTTCCTTGCCATTGGACAGAGCCACAGTGTCTCGTGAGTGAATGATCGTGACACTAAAGACTGCTTTCATGGCTGGTTCGTCAAAGCAAGGAAAGCTTTTCCTGGCGTACGTTGCCTGCATTTGTGAGGTAGCAATAACTCTGCAAAACATTGGAAATAAAAAACATTAATGGAAAACATTCACCAACAATCCAAAAGCCTTCAAAAACTGACTGAGAGAAACATTAAGCAAATAATACTGCAGCTTTATCACGGACACTGGCATCTTAAAATTATGCACAATCTCATTTGGTGTTTGCATGTGATTCACTAAATATTAGACACAAATCATCACATATTAAATAAATCAGAACATCGATAACACAGTCATTCATCCAGCTAACAATCATAATTCACAAGTTACTGTATTGTGTGAAGTACAAAAAGAAAGTGATGTCTACATTTGATTGATTGGCTGTATGGCACAAAGTGATGAAAACTGCAATCTACTGAGAACGACAAATATGACTTTCACATACAGTTTGGGTAAAGACTCATTCTGCAGCTTTCACTCAAATCTGACCCGTCCACTGGAAGGAGTAGAAATTCTTGCGATAATGGAAATGTGCATGTTAAATGATAAATATGACCTTAATCTTGACCTTGAAATGTAGCTAGTGAGTAAAACCATAAGCAGAGAACAGCTTCAAAACATAAAGCTAACAGTGGTTACCTGTCTGACAGCTTTGGTTTGTGCTTTATGTCCCAACCCAATATCTCACCAGCAGCATCTGACAGAACAGCAGTATTTGACACCGTGGAATAAGAATGTGTTGACAAGTCTTACTTCTTTACGCCATCCTCAACATATTCACTCCTGTAGAAGCCCTCCAGGTCATCCGCCAGCTCCCCGAGAAATTCTGTGTGAAGTGAATAGGATTTTCCCGCCGATAATCTGCTGCCTAGCTGAATAACCAGAAACTCAGTTTTCTTCACAAGCCAAGAATTCAGTATAGTGGGCACTGGGGCCTCACCCTGGCTGCTCAGTTTAGCGTGGTGCCCAAAGAAGGTAGTAAAGTTGAGTTTTTTGGAGTGGATGATGATGAGGTCTGTTTCTTTCACACATTTAAAAATTACTGTTGAATGCCCAGTGAAGATGTACAAGCCCTCTGCATTGGGCTTCAATCTTGGCCACAGGGTCAGATTGTAAGAGACGGGGATGAGGGAATCTGGAAGTCTGTAGTGGTCCCAGGGTTCCTTTGGAGTGTCAGGGGTGGTGCTGGGTGTAGTTGTACTGGTGCCATCTGATGCTCCATCTCCTACGTTACCTTGATTCTTGGACTTTTCCTTGTCGTAAGCAACAGAAAGAGCTATAATTGTAGCCAGTCCACAGACCGCGAGTACAAGCATCCCGAGGCCCACATTTTTACTTATGTAGTAGACTTTCCCCATGTCTGATCAGAAGGTCAATGCAGGAATCAGAGGGATCTCAGTCTGCTTATGTCAGCACGGCAGAACTCCTCCTTCTCAGTTAATGGGTGAGCTATTTACATGGCACCTGCCGAAAAAAAGAGGAAAAACAAGAAAACCTCAGCCATTTAATCTATAACTTGGCATCTCTATTTTTTGTAATAAACGTCAAGGATGCTTAATAAGCCATGTAGTTTCATAGTTACTGTTTTGAAAGTTATGTAACATTAATAAATCATTTCTGTGATGCATTATAAAACCAGACTTCCAAACTGGTCTCCAAACAGCACTTCACTTTGTGTGAACAAAAAAAAACAAAAAAACCCCAAAAAAATCTGTAAAAAAACCCTTTTTGCTTTTAAATTCATATTTGCATTCCATGAAGGTGGCTCATAACAATATGGGGCTCATAAAACAGTTCTCAGTAGTACTACTTGAAAAACATTTCATTATTCCTCATCCTGCAGGCAGCGGGTTAAACACTGAAAAAGACACCAAAGGGTTGAAGGTGTTGTTACTCAGACTTCTTGGCTTTGGTGTTTTGCGCTGGTCTCATGCAAAACAAAAATGTTTCAGCATCACAAGTCGATCCGAAAAACAACTTTATGTATCACAATGAAAATGATCAGTGGTACTATAACGTAAAAAAAAAATCATCTGAGAAAACTTGGGGGTAAATATGTCACAAAGGCAGCAAGCTGAATAATGAAGCATTAAGCCAGAGCTCATCTTTTGAGTGCCTTTAGCTTTTCTGTGAGTAAATTCAAACTATTCCTGTTCTATTTTCTGAGTCTTTTCCGTTTTCCCACACTATCAAAACATCAGTGCTATTCGATCATCAAGCTGAAGAAAACAGGACGGGAGGAAAAGGGAGGAACCGTCTGCTGTAATTGATGGTTGGGGTCAATCTCTGTCAACCGCTGAAGATAAAACAAATGAAGCCCGTGTGCAAGTGGAAAAAAAACTGCAGTTCTTGTGGGTATCACTTGAAGCTGATTAATTAAACTGGACCTTTTCACTCTGTTGTTAATGGATTACCTGACAGATATCATCATTTGCTGCAAGTTAAAGACCACCTAAGAAATTTTTGCTTCAGTTTGAATAAAATTCTAGTGTTTAATGAGCTCATAGTACTTATTAGACCAATATCTGTCTGTGTCACGGACCCGGTTCCGGGGACTCGGGGTCCGTGAACAGTGTGGACCATTATTATTGTTATTGTCGTTGTTGTTATTGTATTGGATGTATGTTTGCTGCCCTGCGCTCTTGTGTTCCATGCTGGTGTGTGTACGTGTGGGTGTCTGCGGGTGTGGCTGAAGGATGAAGGACAGCCACCTGCAGACCTGATGGGCGTGGCCCTGCCGACTGCTGGTCACGCCTAGGTTCCCACACACCTGCTTCTGATCAGGCTCGTCGGGGGAGCTACTTAACAGAGCAATGGAGCGTCCTCTGGCGCAGGATCGTTGAGTTAGATTCCATGTCAGTGTATGCCTGCTGGAGTTGGTGCCATAACGGCTGTGTCTATCGTTTTTCCCCAGGAGGACAGCGGAACACAGGACTGCAAGACACACGGGGTGTGTGAAGGCACAGGGCAGAGAGCACGAGATACCAGCACTTATTGGAGGACACGTCACAGGAGTCGAGGGAGCACTTTGGAGATTTATTGTGTGGTGTACTTTTACTTCACTGTAAATAAACCCACTGTTCATTCCACTAGTCCAGCGTTTGGGTCCTTTCTCCAACATTCCCCACGGTCTGCCACCCAGACCGTGACAGTCTGTGCCTCACACCCATACAGTTTATAAATGCAGCTTGCTAAATTTATATGATAACACCACTCTTTCATCAATACAAGGTAAGTTCTGGCTACAAAACGTGGCAGTGGCCAAAAAGATAACAATACATGTTCAAAAAGCAAAAATTAGACCAGTGGGTAAAAATCACCATGGCTACATCCAGCTTTTAACCTGTCTACTGTCTATGGTCAGAAAATGGAAAGCTAATCCAGTCAAGGACCAACCCTAGAAAAGCCCACAAATCCAACTTCTACCTGAATCCAGGTAGTACCCGATTGGGGTTCTTCTGTCGTTCCAAATTTCAGACATTACCCAAAATTGACCTTTTTGTTTTTGTAACCAAAATTGCAGTCATGTATTCCTAAAACTCTAACAGTGATTATTTTAAATGAGTCAGAGATAATGAGAAGAAGTTCTTGTTATTTTTAAAACTTCACCTACAGACAACGAGACGTGTAGCTCCTGTATTCCTTCTTGTTAACTCCTGTTTGGTTAGGAAGTAGCAGCATGCATCCAGCTTCAACTCTGAATTCTTTCTAATTTTACCAAAAGACGCTGCTGAAATCAAAAGTGTCATCCCAGTTCTTGTTACTCCTTTTGACACGACAAAGAACACTCATTAGCTGCCAATTCGGTTCAGCTTGTGCGTTAGATTACCTTCCAGCTACGTCTCTTCCTTGCCTCATCAGTATCATAAAGCACTCTGCATGCAGACCAGCGCATCCTATCTCCCTACATTATTTGCATCAAATGGTTCAACTCTTCACTCTGAATTCTCTGTATTTTTAGCAGGCAACCAGCAGGTTTTCCTGCACTACCTGCAAAAGTTACAGTCATTTAGCCTCTTTGTAAACAAGAATGCCTTTCCAATGAGTTGTTTTCACCATATGTCATTTATTCATATCATTCTGTCTTTCAGGCCTATAATCACACAAACCTACTCCTTCTCAACACCACCTTAACTTTAGCTCAGGAAGTTGCAGCTCACTGTCCACATTCTTGCTTTTCTTCACAAATCCACAGAATCCTGTCTCATCGCCATGACCTTTTGTGACGTTTTTACTGAAAAAGGAATTTTTCTCTGTCACAACCTCTGAATATTATCATGAGTTTCCAAAGACTGTAATCTTGCCTAATAGTCATCTAAATTCTAAAGCATTTTGGTAAATATGCTTGTTCACTTTCTTTTCAAGAGGTAAAGAAACTGACAGAATACTCATGTGTGTACAGTAAACATGAAATTGGGCCAGTGGCCAGTTAGCAAACATTTTTTCATGGACAAGAGTCACAAGATGCTTTACAGAAAACAGTCTAAGACAATACAAAGAGGACAGAAGAGAAAACAAAGATAACAAACACAAACTGTACAGTGCAAAAAGTGACATTTACCATTATATGAAGCAAGAACTGCACAATAATTAAAACAGGGTTAATAGAAGACTCAAAAGTATGTTACACAAAACCTCAGCTGGCACAAAATGTGTTGCTAAAATGCTAAAGTAAGTAGATATATTGTCAGCTCTCAACAGGATCGTGCTAAGTCCTCTACAGGTCGGGCCAAGTGGCTTCAAAATCTCCGTTACCCCGCATCCTTATGTGGGTGCAGGGAACAAACCTATAGGTAGGCCAAGCTTAGCACAAAGACTGGAAACACAGGAGGAAAAAAAAAAGAGAAACTGTCACGATCTGAGGAGACAGACCGTGCAGTGGTGCGTGTGGTGGACCCAGGTGCGAACACAAGAGAGTAGACCGGAGTAACTTAAACTGAAAGCGAAGACAGGTCTCAAACAAAGCAGAAATACCATGACTAGACTAAACTGGGAAACGGATACTGATAAACTATGACGACTCAGAAAACCATAACGATGCCTGACCGTGAGGACATGGAGGGTGGGAAACACAGAGACTAAATACACATGAGGGATGATCAGGGGAAGTGGCCACACATGGGAGCACAGCTGACACACATGAACCTAAAGACAGGACAGGAGAAGTGAAACTAAATACACTGACATTGAATACAGGCTTTCAAAGTAAAACAGGAAACATGGAGATTAGACATGACATGAACTAAACATAACCACGCAGACATGACAGGTAGACGCACGAACCAGGGAGACTGAGTACAGGGGGAGATGACATAAACAACTAAGAAACAAAGGGCTAAACAGCACCCTGGAAATTAACTAGACAAACTAAGCTAAAGCATAAATGAATACAAAAGATACATAAAACTCAACACTGGGTCACACGACCCAGGACCATGACAGAAACCATATTAACTGGTACTTGCTGTATATTAAAGAATGCCTCAGGTATTTATTTGAGCTCCTTTTTAATATTGGACTGTCCATTATGGTTTTAAGCATTCAAATATATATTTCCATGTAGTAGCCTTTCCCACTTCACTTTGTCATTAACTCATTTCCATTTGTGTCATTAATATTTAACAGTAGGAGATCAGACAGCCTTCACCTCTACGCTGGTAGATATGCCGTGACATCATAAAAACACTCTAATGAACCTGTTATCAATAATTTCTCAATATTTACAGCTGATTCTTTCCATGGAAGACTTTGCATCCCGAGTTTTATGGAGTCTTGGCACAACAGTTCATAAAGTGTAACAGGGTAACAGTTATAAATGAAAGTGAATATAAGATTTTTCTATTAATTCTGTCTGTTTCACCCGGTTTTGACTTGAAAATGAAAGAGAGCAATGTAACAATAACACCTCTGTACTATTTAGACATCACAACTGGCAATAGAAGTAATAATACCTTGTTTACCAGTTAAAGAGTGAAGAGATATAGAAAGATACAGAAAAGAGACTATTTTCTTTCAGAATCTTCTCACATTATCGGTATTTTCAGTGAAATTGAGTCTAGTTATATCTGCTAGTGAACAAACAAACAGAATACAACCCGAAGTCAAAGCACTCTGTGTCACTTATGACTTGTACCAAACCAAAACCCTGAACATGTAGTTATTTATTTCATAATGAACGGTCTCACTTTTCCTTCCTGTCTGACAGCATGTCCATGTGACTGCTCATCAGAGTGTCCTGAAACACAGGATAATCGTGATGTTGTCACAGCCCTGGGCCGTGTAACCTAGCACTTTGAGTTTTCTTGGTTTTTTAAGTTCATTATTTATTTTTAGTCTTTTTGGTATTAGCACCCAGGTTCCTCAGCTGTACTTCTTCGTTCATTTAGAGTCCCTTGGGTATTCACCCCTGTGTTAAAGTTCCCCTTGTTGTTGAGTGTCTTGCCTGTCATGTTTTATGTCTGCACGGTCAATGTTGTCATATTCATGTCATGTCTGCGTCTCGCCGTGTTCATTGTTCTGTGCGTCATTATGTTCATTCTAGTCATCTGTTTCCTCATGTGTCTCCACTTCCCCATATCACCTCATGTGTGCGTATTTAAGTCCTTTTTCTATAACTGTTTGCTGTCAGGACGTCCTGCCCATTTTCCTTCATGTTATCTACTCATAGTCACAGTTTTAGTCACAGTCAAAGTCATAGTTCATGTCATACGAACTTGTCTGTTTATCTTCGTGTAGACTTGGTCTTGTTTTTGGTTTAGTTCATGTGTTTGGCCAGAATTGGCCAGAAAGCTTCTTCTTTTGTTGAGAACGCAGCTCCTTCCTTCGGTGTCTGTTTTTGGGTCCGTGCAACAAAACACAGCAGCGTACCCCGCCGTGACAGATGTGTTAAATATCTCATGATTTGTTCTGTGTTAAGAAGGCTTTTCATTCTCTATTTATAACAGAGTATTTTATATCTATATATGAGGTTGTTATATAGTTTTTTACATTTATTTATATTATATATATGCATATATTATATGCTTTCAATCGTATCTTTTTTAATAAAGGTAGTTGGTGATTAGCGTTGTCACCCGGGTTTGAATCCATCAGCCAGCTTGGGCCTTTTGTGTGGCATTTTCATGACTTCCCTGTACTTATATGTGTAAACTTTGGCTCCCTCCTGCAGTTCTCTATGTGTCAGCCCTGTGACAGCTGAGATAGGCTGTAGTACACTGCAACGCTAAATTGGATAAGTTTAAAAAGAAATTGATGGCTGAATTGTGTACAGAAAATACCTTGTCTTGGAATCTATCATAATTCTTCACAGGAGGTTTATATTTTAAGTTGAAGGTTAATAGTGGGTTCCCTCCGGGTACTCCGGCTTCCTCCCACCGTCCAAAGACATGCAGCTTGTGGGGATAGGTTAATTGGATAATCCAAATTGTCACTAGGTGTGAATGTGCGAATGAATGTGAGTGCGAATGGTTGTCTGTCCCTGTGTGTTGGCCCTGCGACAGACTGGCGACCTGTCCAGGGTGCACCCTGCCTCTCGCCCTATGACAGCTGGGATAGGCTCCAGCGCCCCCCGCGACCCTGAAAAGGATAAGCGGAAGCGAATGGATGGATGGTTAATAGTTTCGTTTTTGTATTCGAAGAAATACATCAGTGTTGTGTGTGAAAGTTTTATTTATGACTTGGACTTTGACTTAAATTTGATACCCATTACAGGATGACATCCGAGCCAATTTTATCTGTTTACTTGTTAGAAAAGCTGACCTAGGCCATAATGACTAACTTTCCGATCAGTCATAAAAGCGAGTAAGTGATTGGAAATGAGTCATGGTGTTAAGTGTGTATTAAACCATCATTATTTAAGATGCTATTGTTCATTATGAGCTAACACATTTTAGTCTGAACTTGCCACTCTTTCTGCTTGTGTTATTTAGCTTAGTTTAGTTTGGATGTGAAGTGTTAACAAAGATCAGTTGTATCTTCTTCCAGTTAAGTATACGCAGAGCTGTGTCTTCGGTTTGTTCACAAACATCTAATTAAGAACGACATAACTGATGGTTGATAATAATCCATGGTCCATTGTAATGATAGCTTGTAACACTCATCAGAAGGTGAGTCCAAAGCCATGATAACATCCACATCATGATGATTCAGCTTCTTTAGAAATGAGATGCTAAAACAATAAAATGCGACAGCTTTTATGTTTATAGACCAAGAGAGGGGAAACAACGATAAACATTTACCCTGCTTACTTCATACATAAATTCATTTGTAGAATAAATTGATTTAAAAGATCAGTGGATTCCTTGAGTATGCAAAGACCCACTGCAGTCAGTGGTATGTGAACTCAACAACCTACAGGTGGAGAACATGAGGAACATACACTGGAATGCAATACTGCGGGCCAGGACAGAGAGTTATTCTTCGAGCTGGCTTAGAAAGCCTGCTCTCAAATGTCTGAGCTTTTCCCACGCAACAAAAATGAACTAAAAGCCTACTGTTTGAAAGATTGACTTATACTTGTAGACTACACACAAAAAAGGAACAGAAGCTCAGGCTGGAAGACACAGCAGCATGTAGAAAGATTATAATTTGGTGATGATTTTTTTTTACAGAGCAGTCATTGCCACATAACAATAATGCACTCAAATTATTATTGTCTATATCTCTTTCAAAGCTTATTTCTTGTGTTATTAATGGAATACCTTTTTAGTGGCAGAGAAATGGAGCAGTGCTTCTTAGGCGCCAAAGAAAAGGTGCTGATGGAGAAACAGCAGGCTGCAAGAGCTGAATGTTTCGATGGAAATAACAAGAAGAATTCGTAAAATATTATTGCGTCCCCATTACACAGTTTACAACTGTGGCTTTGGAAGACTTAGCGTTTTGTTGAATAAATATTCAATCGAGGGTTTGGGTAGGTCACAGGAATTGTTTTATCCAGCGTGTGGAATTTACAAAGCTTGTTTGGGAGCATGAGTGTGATTATTTACAGTCTCTGGGATGTGTTTGTGTGACTATTCATATTTATATTGAGAGTGACATGTGGACTGTTGTGGAGCTGTGAGGATATCAGCACCTTGCTGTTATAAAACTGGATATGACAAAGGTGAATTTTCCAGGAAAAAACAATATGCTCGTACGGTAGCAACTTCTCAGTCCCAACATGTGCTGTTTAATAAGACTTGAAACCATAGATTGGAGTCATAAAAACAACATATTCTCATAGACTTCTAGGTTATCTGATTTAATTTAGCAAACAGTGGAGTTGCCCCCTGCGGGGTATTAGAAAGAATATAGATTTAATGAAATAAAGCTTTTATACATTGTTTGTTTGTTTTTGTTTGTTGTTTTTTATTGGTATTGCTGTCATTACAGCATAAAGCTTCAAAATCGCACAATGTGTTACATTTTAATGACGGAAAAGTTTTATAGCATACAAGGCTCGGCTTCTTTGCTGGTGCTAACTTATAAACAATGTTGAAAAGAAATCTAATTTTCAAACAACAGGTTATAAAGTCTATTCTTTCCCATTTCTGCAGTGGAAGGTAAATCAACTGGCTGTGAAATCAATCAGGGAATGAATTTTAATCATCAGTCTTTCAAATAAATCCCCTTACAGTCACTTTAGACCAATTCAATAAGAAATATGATCCAAACAAATCACGAGAACGTTCCTCTTTGCCAACTGAGAGCCGGAGTGGGAATGTTTATCGTGGGGAGGGCAAAGTCACATATTTTCATGGAGTAATAAAATGACAGTGAAAAAGCAATGTGACAAGGCGCATTTCGCGGTGTGATTTTTAAAAGGCCTCCCGCTTACATTCTCTGTAAGTGCTGTGTATTCTTTTTGAAGAGCCACAGAAGAACGTCTTTTTTCTATCATGTGATTAACCAGAAGACCGAGAAATGCAGGACAGCGCACCTTCTTTTTTGTGTGCTCCATCCGTGTCCTATCACACTTTAACCTTCAACTTTTTTTAACAAGATTTATCATTATCCATCAATAACTTTCGACTTATCTCAGACATTTAAAGGTAAAAATACCTTTTAGCACTCATGCAATCATTCCACCTGTTCGTGAACCTGTGACCGACACTATCAACTCTGTGTTTACTCACTTCCACGCTGAACAGATAAGCTACAGTCAGTTTATGGGCATGAACAGCCCATGCTGGATGTTAACAGATGACTAATAAATCCACATCACAGCCACTAAAGCCAAACACTGATTTATCTCACAGCTGCTGTACTAAAGTATTTACTTTGCACTCACTGCAAACTGAGTTGCCGTTGCATACTTTGGTTTTTGATATCAAGTAAGAGCAGCATAACTCAAAGTATCATGGATTTTCTTAAACGGCATCACAAGACTGTACTTCACAGCGGAGAGTCTGCCTTTGATCCATTCAGAGACCATTTGTGAACAATTACACCAACTTCTTGCTGCACAGAAACTCTAAGGGAAAAAGCAGTGCAACAATTTACCAGATGGCTATAAAACTTGCACAAAGGACAACTAATGTTACTTTTCTTAGAAAAAAAAAGACTGGATCAACAAGACTGGTCTCTTTGGTCATATTTTTACTAAAGATATAGAAAACAGTACCTGCCAAACCTTGTGTAGCTGCATGTCCAGCGCTCGCCCGGAATTAAGTCCACAAAAGACGTTCAAGTTGAGCTGGAATGATCCCAGGCTTAAAGACTTGCAGTTGGCATCTGGGAGAACGGAGGTAGGAGGTGGCGAGAGCTATGACAGGTTTCTCTAGAGATGTAGGGAGGGAACAATCTTCTCTATCCCCCAAAATCCCTAAGTTTAGTGGGAAGGGGGGACTGAAAGAATGCGGCTGTATCAACACTGCATTGTGGTCAAGCAGAAAGAGCTCCGATCCTCAGAGGTACAGAGTGTCCTGATCATTCTGATTAAGGTTTCATATGACGCACATAAACCCCAGCCCCAGTGCCTCAGCTTACCTGCTAATATCCACGAAAAACTCAAGGTTTGTTATATGCAAACCGAATAAAGCACAGCCACAGGGATTTCGATTTTCATTCATTTAATTTACCTTCGCAAGAAAGGTCTTTGACACCAGGACACATTTCCTTCCTAAAAAGGATTTCATGATAAAAGTCTTAATTTGAACATACCTGACCACTAAATACAGCCAAAGAGACACAAATATACTTTATACAAACATTTCAATGATCCAAAAATGGTTATAGTCATTGCACTCTGCTGTCTCTCCTAACAGATTTTGGCAAGATCTTGCAGTAGCACATTAAAAATTTGGGCATAACCAAACATCATTTGCATGTTCTGCACCCTGGAGAACGACACCATTAGTCACAAATCGCAAAGACATCAGGGGGAAAATATATAAAGGAGATGGAAAATAAAAACAAGAGAAATTGGATAAGTGGCAAGAACCAATAAGTTTGCCAGAAACAGAAGCCTAAGATCATATTTCAGTGAACTGAATGTAGTCCAGAAACTCAATCCAGAAAGGAGGGAATGCTTTGAAAACAGATTTGGGAGAGCTGTGTAGAAAAATACACATGGCTAAGACATCATTTATTTATCCTTTAGAAAAGGAAGGTAAATCGGGTGGCCCCAAAATCCCCACAACCAATAGTACATATATAATAACAGCACGCGTAATGCTTTCTAGAATCAAACCTTATATCATTGTGCAAATCCTTCAAATAATCTGTAACACGGATACAACAGACATCAAATATCACTTACAGTTTACCTCCCATACATACAGGAATAAAGGTGAAAGTAAACTTATGTGGTTTTATGGTACATTTATTAAAAATAAACAAAACAGTGTTCTCAGTTTTGACCAGAGAGCTGGGTGGAGAAGGACTATATCAGTAGTGCACCAGCCCTGCAGAGCTCAGCGGGAAAGCTGTTCAGAATGGGGAGAGGCTCGGCACTTTGATATTGATGTCTCCAATGTTGATGTTGCGGGGAATCTCGGGCAGGTTCATGTTCTTCACAGCAGAGACAGCACGAGCTGGAGCCGCTGACAGACCTCCCTGCCCAGAGAAACATGGCACAGAAAACACCTTTAAAGGCTTCGTGTGTGGAATCATCACGTTTCATCTTTAATGCTGCTGTAATGGCACAAGTCTAAGCATCTGCGGGGGGAAATCCTGTAGTAAAACTGCAACAGTGTTAAGTTACACATGTTGTGTATATAGACTTTACTATGAAAGGATCATGTGACTGAATGAGAACCTCATTAACCTCATTCAGTCAGATTGACACTGTGTTCACGCTTTGATTCCCATAATTTCGTGTACATGTACAATGACAATAAAGGGCTATTCTTGACCATTTCAAAGTCTAACTGAACTGCTACGGTCCTGTTTTGGCTCGGTGAGACGATTTGCTCAATACCCAAAGAAATACAAATCGCTGCAAGTGTGCTGTGTAAAATCTCCTTTTGTTTACAGTAGTTTTATTTGTGGTGCACCTTTACATGAAGCATTTTTAAAGTAAGGTCATCTTAATCTGAAAAGCTAATCTTAAAGCAGACGTAATCTTACCTTGTATAGGAGTTATATTTCTGTCTACTTGTACATACCAGTGCCATCTGGTGTAGGATTTTAGCCAGCTGGTAGTGGGCTGTTAGCAATGCGATGATGTCATAACACATCAGGCAACATTCAGGTTTTTTAATATAAATTCGATTATTGTTATTGTCGTGAAATTAAAATTATTTATAAGGTGTTATAGGTGCAAAAACACTACAAATGAGTCATTTTAACCTAAAATTGGATGCAACATGATAAGATCATAATGTCTAATATAGATACTTCAGGGGCTTAAGATATGCACATGTGCTAATTTTGGTTGCACAACTCCTGATCATGTAGAGTGAGTTTGCAGAAAAAGTGTTTTCGTATATTACAGTAAGACTAACTTCTTAGTATTATGAGTGGACGCTCAGTGCAAATAGTCTCTTTAGTCAAGTGAGTGCTCACAGTGCTCTTATTCTAAAAATTAGTTAAATAAACACACACATTTGGACGCCCTTGGTGCATCATTTTCCAACACATTGTGACAAGAGATATTGCAACTAAACCACAATTTCTGAATGGTGACCAAAACAGTACGCCAACTCTCACAACAATGCAACACCGCTACTTGCCTACTTACAAATTCCAGTATTTTAAACATCAGTTTTGGTTCTAAAACAACCATTTAAATCGTGTTTACATTAAACATTTACAAAGTTTCATAATCAGCAAGTGTAACTTTACAAGAACCATCAATTAATGTTTATAGAAGGTTTGCAAATCAATTACTTGTAATTCATTGTATGCTAACAGTAAATCATTATTACTTAAAGTTCAATTAGAAAAGTTATTATAAAGGATTAATTTTAGGGGTTCACAAGAGTTTCTGTTTTCAAGCTAAAACATGCAATAACCCTCAAGTGCGCTCCTTTAACAGAACGGATCTGACCTCTGACTTCTCCATGCGGTTCTGCACCTCCACCTGAGCTACAATCTCATTCATGTTAGTCTCCAGCACCATCCCTCCCATCACCACCTCCTGCAAAATGTAATGGACCTGCAGAAAGAGCAAAGCACGGCAATTAAAACTAAGCAATGCTGAAATGCATGCAGTTTAGTTGGAAAGCAAAGCAGCTTTCCATCACAACCTTCAGATGTTTGAATTCCTGTGGGCACAAAATGCTTACAGCAGCGTAAAACTGTCTTCTACTGCAAATCTGTCAGCCTCTTTTAAACCCCTGACTGTAAGTATCAATGACATTTTTACAATGCCATGTAGGTTAGTTGCGTCTATCCTCCAGAGATGTACAAGAACATGTTTTTCTTTCAAGAAGAAATACTTCCACGTTTCACTTTGGGAAAATTCCTTAGGCCAAACCTAACAACACCACATGACATCCATTTCCTGCTGGGAAAATTCAATCAAGATGGCCGGGGATGTGTCTGATTAGTTTCCAGCAACACATCTAGCTAGGCTCAGAAGAGAAAAACAGATTTAAATGTAGCCTGAAGCACATACATACATCTTCAATTCTAAAGAAGCCCTGCACACAGTTTTAAAAATCTTTATTATGTACTGTGATATATATTATTTGAAATGCAATCATTCATTTCTGAGGTGAAAAGGTTAAGTAAAGAGGCTGTTCCAAAAAAGCATCTGGCTGCACAGCTAAGACTAATAGACTGCACATTACCTGAGGGTCAGGCCTACAGTGCAGTCATAAACACAAAGTTCCCTTTTATCTCAACCTTTTCATTGAATGGGTAAAAAGAAAAAAGCTGTCCATGAATACAGCTCCTACACAATTATTCTGCTACAGCTTTACCGTCAATATCAAGACAGCGTTTATTCTGTAATGGCAGCATGTTAATGTCACATTCAAATATTTATGGACAGTTTCCCACAAGTTCGAAACACCAGTGTATGTTGCTCCGATATGGAAGCCTACTCTTACTCTGTGCTTTTAATACAAGACAGACCCACTAAGCTGTGCCTGACCAGTGCTATTTTTTAACATTTTATATCACTGTCTTTAAAATTCTTGAAAATTGAGACGGCTCTTTTTGCCAAAAAACTGCCAGAAACCACATTCGCACATTTGGAAAGCTGAAAACATTTACTGACACATTTCGTTTTATTGAGCAATTATTCAACTAATACTTGCAGCTCTACAGAAATGCATCCCTATCCCCCACTTACCTTATCCATGTGGAATATGAGGTCTAGTTCGCAGACATTTTCGAAGCATTTATCCAACGTTTCCACAAACACCTGCAGCGAAGAGAACAATGGGGTCAAAAGGGGAAATATTTTCAATAACAGATTTGTATTACTGTCTGAGTGCTGATTAAGTACATATAGTTAAGATGGTCACAGGCCAAATGTAGAACAACTTCCAAATTTCCCAAAGGGACAATAAAGCTGTGAAGCCAGATGTCAGCCCTAATCAAAGTGAGTGCATCAGCACTTTGCGTAGTAATGTTGTTGAGAGGTCTGTACAGCCTGTATCTGAGATAACAGGCTTTCTTTTTAACAAGTTACTTCTTTAACACAACCACCAAAGGAAATTTAAGACATAAAAAAGTGAAAATTTACTTGTTTCCAAGGAGACACACTGATGTCAGTTTAAAATACAGTAAAAGAAATTTGTTTTTAAATGGTTCAGTTTATAAACATTGCCCAAATTTGTTCATTAATCTTGGATGTAAACAAAATAACGCAATCATATTAAGCCATTTATTGTTAAAGCAGCAGCATCTTAGAATACTGAGAACACAGAGAACAGTGAGTGTTGTACAGTGTGTTTTCACAGACGCATTCCCAAACTTCAACACTTTTCGGCTGAACGGAACAGTAATCTGAGTGATAAGATAAAATGTGGATACACCAGTTCTGATTGAAAAGTGGCAAAATCCTAGACACCACTGCAAAAAAATGTTTCTCTGGCCTGGATATTTAACTCTTAGCTGCTGGAATGCATCCATGCTTGCAATAGATGCTAAAAGAATTTCCTCGAATCATTTCTGCTTGAATTCAGTTTGGATCAACACAGTGTTTGGATTCATCCATTAGCTGAGGTCATCCAAATAACTGTGCCTCTCACCTCTCACATCTGTTTCAACTCTGCTGACAGAAGCATAATAACAGAGGGATTTATTTGTAAGATTTCACTCAGTAGGCTCTTTCTTGTATCATACACCATGTTGCCAAAAGTATTCATTTGTCTGCCTTCACATTCATATGAACTTGAGTGAAATCCCATTCTTAATCCATAGGGTTTAATTTTATGTCAGCCCATTCTTTGCAGCTACAACAGCTTCAACTCTTCTGGGAGGCTTTCCACAAGGTTAAGGAGTGTGTTTATGGGACTTTTTGACGATTTTTCCACATGTGCATTTGTGAGGTCAGACACTGATGTTGGACAAGAAGGTCTGGCTCACAGTCTCCACTCTAATCTCGGAGGTGTTCTATTAGGTGCAGTCATGTTGGAACAGGAAGTGGCAATCCCGAAACTGTTCCCACAAAGTTAGGAGCATGGAATTGTCCAAAACATCTTGGTATGCCAAAGGATTAACAGTTTGTGTCACTGAAACTCAGAGGCCGTGCCCAACTCCTGAAAAACAACCCTGCACGATAAACACCCCCACCCACCTTTACACTTGGCAAAGTGCAGTCAGACAAGGACCGTTCTCCTGGAAACCGCCAAACCCAGACTCATCTATCAGATTGCCAGACAGAGAAGCATGATTTGTCACAAAAGACAACACACCTCCACTGCTCTAGTCCAGTCTAGTCTAGTCTTTACACCACTCCATCCAATGCTTTGCATTGCACTTGGTGATGTAAGGCATATATGCACCTGCTCAGACACAGAAACCCATTCGTTGAAGCTCCCTGTGCACTGTTCTTGAGTTAATCTGAAGGCCACATTTAGTTTGGAGGTCTGCAGCGACAGACTCTGCAGAGAGTTGGCAACTTTTTTCACAAATTTTTTCACAAATGTTTGTAGAAGCAGACTGCATACCTAGGTGACTAATTTAACAGACCAGTGACAATGGATGCGATAAGAACACATTAAGATTTTAAATCAGTGTTCTCTTGGCTTTTTCTTTTTTGTTTGTTTGTTTAATTTTCTATTAAAGTGAGATCTGTTATTTGTGTAATTTTTACCCTTCCAAGCTGTTTTGTTACATTGCATTTATTTTGTTGGCCTAAGTTGTTTTAGGTTTTGACTTTGTCATTTTTCGGTTTACAAATAAAAATCTTCAATATTATTCTTTCAGGCTGTTGACTGAGTTTTCACTGATTGACTCACCAAAGAAGCAAACTGGTTGAAACACAGTCGCAACTAATTTGTTTTCATCTTTCTTGCAGTCAGTATTTTCACAATAAAACACCAATTAGTCACATGTGTTGATAGTTTAAATGTGAAGAAAAGCGATATTTACCTCTTCCCATCCATTACTAGATTGTTTTACATAACACACTCACAGCTATCATTCATCATTTCACCTAAGCTGGAAATTGTCCGTGTGAAGATAAAATGATAATTCGTTAAATTTGGCACCTCTTATAAACCTGCCAGAACCCACCTCAAGTCTCATGGCACAGTATTCAACAGTGATAACTCTTACCCTTATGACTGAAAACCAAAATTAATTTTTTTGAATATTTTAGAATATATATTATAGATAAGGAAAAGAACATATGTATTCTAAACAGAAACTGAAACTGACGAATGATCCCACCTGGTCATTTTTATAACTAGAATATTTTGAATGCTTGAGAGTTAATACTCCTAAGGCCTTTAATGGATATTTGTGTATTTAAGGACCAGTAGACACCCTGCAATTGTACTTTTTGCTCCAGGGTCAAGTGTCTGCTTTACAAGCTTGGTGTAGTGGTTGTGTGATTCCATGTCAAATATTTCCAAAGAGCCATTCAACAAAAGAGCAGCTGACCTGGATCAGGTCCAATATGCCGAGCTCGCTCTCCGATGAGTCGACACAAAAAACAAAGTATAGAGTGGCGTAGTGTCGGTAAATCAGCTTGTAGTCAGAGCCACCAATGAGACTGAAAGGAGATTAAAAAAAGAACAACTTCAAAAGGCATTCAGGAGTAGCTTCATTCTGAAATAGACTAAACTTGTTTTCTGTTAATTCACTTGAAAGATATGATGGAGACTTTTGAATATTTGTCTCCATCTAGTGGTTAAAGCTAGACCACTGCATCCACAGCTGCTGTAAAGTAATGTCAGAATGCCCAAACCTGGCTCAGGATTTACAACAGTTAGTATTTGTCGAATTAAAATGTGACAACACACAACTAGTCAAACAACAAGTGTGCCTCTCTGCCTCTGACAGAGATCCCAGGTGAGCATGTATCAAGACACTCTGACAGAGATCTATTAAACCAGCTTTTGTGACAGCTGTGCCTAGCTAAGCAGTAACAACCTTATCATTTATAGCTGTACTTAGAGTACACACATGCATATATAGATGATTTGTTTTATTGTAACCTGTGATACAAACAGAATTGCATAAAAGAACACCTGACTTACCTTCCACCCTCCAAGAAGTTGCAGACGTTGTCATCTCTTTTAGATACCAAATGAAAAGTCTCCCGAATGATCTGCTGCTGCATGTCCTCCGCCTGCAAGCAAATACGTTACAAACTGCATTAACTCCATAATTGTCAAAATAAATAAATAGAAATTAATTTTAAAAAGTCTAAATATATTTGCCAATAACGCATTACTTAGACTTTTACTTATTTTTAACCACGTTAAGAAGTAAAACCTCTACAGTAGGACCTGAACAATATATCGGTTAGCCAATATTGCTCCATCACAGATTTGATATATTTGCTGTCCTATACAATAAGTTTTATCAATATAAAATAATGGAGAAAAAAATGCACATGACTATTTAGAGACGCCATCAGTTGGTTTAAAGAGTGGAGCAGAGGCCTACACTTCATGGAAGGATTAGGGATTTAGCCAGGTAACTTCAGGTTTTAACCCCTGTGGGGTGACATCAAAGTTGCTGACAGCTGCAGGGAACACGAGGAATGTTCAGGGAGCACTTCATACTTGCAGTATGAAGTGTCTTGAGCTGCCTGATGCTGTAAATTGTCATTATTTACAGCTGTAAATTGTCATTAACCCCTGTGGGGTTAAAACCTGATAGGAAGGTGGCTCACTTTGTAATAACTCATGAACACACACAAAACTACCTCACACTGACTAATCAATTTTCTTTAAAATAATGTCATCACTCCAGGAAAAGCCTGTGAACCTCAGTAACCTGATAGCTCACTGAGGTTCATTCTCTTATGTACATCAGTAAGTAAATAGATCATGAGGAGTAACTTTATTCCTCGTGTTCTCTGCAGCTGTCAGCAACTTTGATGTCATTTAATTGTTAAAAGTGATCGCCCTCTTCCCAGTGTTGCCAAGCGCTTACTAATAGGAATTGTCTTAACGTTGGGGTCTTTACCTTGCAGTATGAAGTGTCTTGAGCTGCCTGATGCTGTAAATTGTCATTATATAGATACATTTTAATTGAATTATGAACCTTAAAATAGGAATATGAACCTAAGACAAATCACCTAAGCCTTGTGCTTGCTGACTTTATATAAAATTTGCATGCAAGCCTACTTAGAGTTAATTGGTTACTTTCTTTAAAACCACTTTGCATCCAAGAAACACTTGAATGGAATACAAACTGTAGATACGGAAAGATCCCTCTAAGCGTATAGCTTACATCCTACACACTGCTTACACACATATACACCTGTTGCCTTTAGTCTACATCGTGTGTTTAAGATATTATTTTTTGTGATATTAGCACATATTAGCAAAATGATGTTAGGGTAAATGACACCAGATAAATAAGCAATGACTTGTATACACTGGGCATAATAAAATCCTAATTCCTTTCCCATGACTAAAGTACACTCCATACTGTCATAATTTTTATATTTATAAATAAAAATATATAAGATGATATAAACCCACATCATATGTTTTAGAGGCAAGTCTACTTGATTTCTATTATACAGTAAACAAATTAAATAAACCTACTTACAGACAAATCTGCAGTCACTGAAGCACAGCCGCCATTTTTAAATGAGTTTTGATAACTATGATAAAAGAGTTCTCCTGGTAAAACCATTTATTTATGTTGTCTGTTATGTAATTAAACAGACAAGGATGAAGCAAAGTCAGTGATTTCAGGACAGATAGTCCGGCTAATACATACATATGTACGATTTAAGTGGATTTATCTTCACAGATAGCTGCTCCTTCATTATATAACGCCTATATACTTTTATATAGAGAGAGGTCTATTTTAATAGAAAGGAAGTAAAACTGAAGAGTGACTGAGCTCCAAGTTTGTTCCCTTTCTTGCTCACGTGATCCGCTAATAGTTTTACTTGGCTACAGGAAAATATCTCATAATATGTCAGGATCTCTGAAATATATGTGGTGCTGCTCATTACACGAAAGGTCACAAACGCTAATCAAATACAGATTGTAAGGTAAACAAATTGTTTCAGCAGTATTTGCTACAATACTCACAAAATACTGATAGAATCTGATCAGCCGCGGCTTCCCGTGGTTGTTAAAAATTAATATGGCTTTAATCATCTCTGTTCTTTGGCGTTATCAAAGTACAGCGTGGAAAATTCTCAAAATGTTACGATTTTGACTCTCTGCTCGACGTTAGCTTCTGAGCTCCCTGCAACCGGATGTCTCGTTCAGCTACATCCGGTTGCACCGCAGCGGTCAGCCAGACCCGCTCATGACAAAAGGTTCCGCATAGATTTTCGTTCTGGGTCTGTCTGCCATACAGGCTATTCAAGAAATAATTAACGTCAATAAACCAAAAACCTGAGCAAGTACGTTTGTTGTAGTGTTGCTGATTTATGGCTGAAAGCTAAACTAATATACAACAAAACCAGGTCTGAATGCACATCACATTAAACCTTAAAACAGCAGAAGACCACACTGGGTGCCATTCCAGCTGTGTAAGAACAGGAAACTGAGGCTTGTTTTCAGCACATTGTTGAACCTATGCCATAAAGAATGAAGGCAGTTGTAAAGGCAAATGTATGTGCACCTAATGAAGTGGCCAGTGAGTGTATTTTGTAAAATCACTTGCATAACTTTAGTAAGCCTTAGCCAAAAGTGCTTAAAAACATAAACAAAAACCTCTAAAACCCACATAAAATCAGATATTAATTTCTTCTTGCTTAAATATGTCTGCAGTTTTTGGCTTCCTATCAGACAGCCAAAGGTTTCTTGGGATTCAAATTTTATTGCAGTAAGTATACCCAGTCCTCAGTCTTCACAGTGGTGGTCTATACTTTTCACTTTGTGAGGCTATCCACCTGACACATTATGTAATTTTGGGGTCTTCGTGACTAATGCACCATCAGCTGAGGCACCATGTTAATTATTGGAACCTTTGTACTTGGGTCAGCTGCTTCACACTGCCTTGGAAACTCTTTTTCCTTTGATCTACAGTGGGTGGTCAAAAAACCGGATCAAGACCCAAATTATGTAATATTGTAGCAAAAGTTCTCAACAATTAACACATGTGTGCCAAACAGGAAAATTTAATTGCCCAAATGGAAAAATGGTGAAAGATGGCATGTTAGCATGCTTTGAAGATGTTTTTTTGTTTTTTTTTTTTTTCTGCCGAGAAAAAATAAGAAGTTGCTGAGTTTTTCTTTAGGATATTTAAACATTTCTAGTACACTTGGAGATTTTAATCATCTACTATAAAATATGTTTCCATAAAGAAAAGCTGTCATTGTAAGATGACATTAAGCTTATATCTCAAGTTGTATCTTCAAAAAAAGTGTTTCATTTTGCATATTTTGAATCCATTGTTTAGTTTTTCATTTAGTTTGACAAGGATTACGTATTCAAATTAAATTAGTTTGGGTTAGATAACGAATTGTACTGCATGACTCCATGTAACAGATGCGGGTAGACCAGGCCTGAATTTTAAAGCCATCAGCCTGCATTCTATATATTGTCCACCAGAGGGGAAACTCTGATTTCCAAAAAGAAGTCCAGCTGTACAGAACCCTTTAAATGAGAGGTCTCAAACTTAAGTGAGCCGTGGGGCACTGCTGGCACTTTCATCTCATTGGGGGCCACTTTAGTGTTCACGGAGTACAAAAAATAATGGCACGTGTTTTGTTTTGTTTTGGGGGGGTTGCTCTCACTAAATACTTGTACTAATCCTGTTTTCTCTCTCTTCGCACTAGTGTTTTCACGGCTTCACCCTTTGTAATAAGTTATTGCCACGTACATTTCGCTTCCGTGTTGGATCTGTTCTGTGTGTAGTGTTTTGTTTTGGGGTTTGTTTTGTGATTTTTTAAATTTCAAATCTTGTATAACAAGACAAAACTGTAAACGTGAATGCAATTTTTTCCATTCACTCTCTTTCTGGTCAGACACATGGCAGCACTTATGCTATAATTTTGTTCTTATTTAACAAAAAAATGCAGACATGTGTGTACACATTAGTTTTTGACTACTAGTGAAAATTGTTTTCTTTACAAATAACTCTCACTGAACTAACACGGCCAATCCCTCAACATGTTTGTACTGTGCTCATATTTTTGCTTTTTAAAGAACTTACTTCAGCATTGCACTCAGCAGCGAACAAATCCTCCTTAAAAAGGTAACTTGAAGTGCCAAATTGCTATATATTTCTTCACGTCAATATACAGGCTGCAAGTTTGAGACCTCTGCTTTAAGTCCATTGATATATGATCTCAGAAAAAACTTTCCTGATAAATTTATGGACTCTAGCTAGTTTAAAATCTTACTGGATACAACATAATATTCATGTTAAGGAGGTAGGGTAAGCCTATATACATGTTGATACTACAAGTTCCTCAGGTGTGCGGTGTTCTTGATAAAAGTGAAACACAGACTGTGTTCATGACATCCAATTTTAAAGCACCAAGAGGTATATTTTCACAGAAGGATTCACAGAAGGTTTTGGGTGGCATCAAGGTGTCTATGTCCAATATACAATTTAAATACATCACATGCTCAATGTTAAAAAAAACCCTCTTTACCGGTACTTTAGGTTTCTAAGGGCGACACTTTCAACATATCTAAGAATGACTAAACCAACATGCATTTTACGTGCTCATACAGCCACTAGAAGCTGGTTAATTTTAAAACAAACACGTGCATGTGTTTGCAGTTTTATATAAAGACTTTTTTCTTGTAATATGCAGATTCTCCTTCTAGAGATATATTTAATACCTTTTTATGGTCTTTCCCTATATTAACAGTGGATAAATCTATAGTTTCCAGGAATGCATGCATATAGAAAATACCCCAAAAGGGCTCAAAATATTAATAGCCACCTTTTTTCTTCTTCTTTCAGCTTCTTCCAATAAGGGTTGACGCAGCAGATCATCTGCCTCCATCTCACCCTATCCTTATGCATAATCCTCTAACACGGCAACTCATTGCACACCAGCTCTCACTCTATAATTTGACAGTGGGGAAAACCTAAAAGTCCTTACTTACTTATTTACCAGGAAAGCACCTTAACATCCACAATCATGGACTTTGGGATTGGGCAGAATACTTACAGGTATCCTTTGCTTCATCACCTTTCCTCCAGAATGAAATGAGCTTAATATAAAATAAAATAATTCCTTTGTTATACTTTGTTAAAACATACAAACAAGACAAGAGATGAAGTGATCAGTTTGGGAGCAACCAAAAGGTATAAATAATGATTTCTTATTTTAGTTTCAGGAAGAGACCAAATGCAATCAGTTGTGTTTTACATTGCTGCAACACATAAGAAAAACAGTCCCCATAAATGTTTCAATGAGAATAACAACAGATTTTCTTAATTCTAATATTACCAATGAGAGAGAAATCATAAACCAAGGTCAAAAACACAGATCGTAAAATCCCTTGAACTACAACCTGAAACTCCAAGGCTTGTGACTTTGTTTATGCATGAGGACACTGCTGATGATGAAATACCCCTGAGACATCCTTGCAGCTGCTTCCCTAGATACTGCTCCGTCACACAAAGGTGTCCAAGTGACAGTGCTGCTGCATAATGTTTCTATTCACGGGATGCTAAGCCACTTTCAAACTATCCATCTGCTCCAGCACAGATTTAACAGGTGAGGGTGACAGAGGAAAAAAGGATATCACAAGCTTTAACATCATAAGCAGGACACGAGATTTTGAATTTGAATTTGAGTAAGCCAAGCTGTGAAAAAGGACACACAGAAGGAAATTATTCAGGACAGAAAGAAGACCAGGAGTGAGTGGACCAAAGTCCAAAAGGCAAATGACAAAACCTCTTCAAAACCCACCTGTCTTCACAGTTTTCTCTGAGTCAGCTTCAGTGGGTACCAGAACTTTAGGAGAGGCATAAGTGTTTCAAGTAAGTTCTGATTTTTTGCTGCATTGTCTTTGTATAATACTATATGCTTCTGGGACTAATGCCTGTGCACTTCTCATGCTCTGATCATCTCGAGTAGCATTCTTTAAACAAGTTGCATAAAAATCTAAACTCCTTCAAAAAACAAACAACAAAAGAGGTTTTTTTTTTTAAATGTTTGTTGTTGAAGTTTCAATGCAGAATGTATGAATGGGAAGTGAGGCATGTACCTCAAGGTAATCCCATTTCTTTGAGTACAGCTCAATAAACCTCCATGTTGTTTAGGGCGAGCAGGTGTCCTGGTTCAGGTGGGACTGCACAGTATTTGTCTTCCCATAACACAAACTGAGATAATATCCTACATTTTAATTAGCTGTAGTTTGCAAGCATTAACAGATAAATCTCACAATAAACATGTAGCTAATCTTTAGAAGTATCCCTACAGAAAACCAAAGATGAATACCAGAGAGACAGTCGGCTGAAATAGTAGTTTTATTACAACAGGTTGCTCTGTGTGTAATTCTTATTGATTGATTGCATAGAAATAATTGATTGCTTTGGCTCAGACCAAAGTAGTGGGAATTATTAGAGCCCAAATTTGACGAGATGAAAGCATGGGTGACTTTTTTTAAGGTCAAATGAAAAAAAAAGATCTTTTGAAACATGTCTTAACTAAAGAAAGGATGACAATGTGGTAATTTGTAAGTAATAAACAAAGCTCAGTTAAAGATTACATGCAGGTGTTGAGTTTGAGTAGTAGAATGAGGAAAATATCACACATTGTGCAAGACAATGTCCCCACCTCTACAGTATACAGTGAAAAGTAGTTTCTGCCTTCTTGTTTTAAAATCAGACAAAGATGACTCAAGTAAATACAAAGTGCTGTTTTAAAATAACTATTTCAATAATTTAGGGGGGAAAAGCAATCCATACCTTCCTGGCCCTGTGTAAAAAAAGTCACTGCCTCCTAAACCCAATCACTGGTTGTGCCACCCTGGGAAGCAAGAACTGCAGTCAGCATTTACGATAACTAAAAATCAGTCTTTCACATCGCCGTGGAGGACTTCTGTCCCACTCTTCTTTGCAGAATTGTTTTAATTCAGCCATATTGGTGAGTTTTCCGGATCATGTGCTCATTTGAAAGCCTCTCAACTCCAGACTTTTACAGGGCCACTCCAAAACCTTCATTTTGTTTTTTTTTAAAGCCTTCAGAGGTGGACTTGCTGGTGTCTTTCTGATCATTATCCTGCTTCTTAACCCAACTGCGCTTGACCTTCAGGGCATGAACTGATGGCCGGACATTCTCATTTAGGATTTTCTGGCAGAGAGCAGAATTCCTGATTCCATCAATTATGGTAAGTCATCCAGGTCATGAAACAGCAAAGCAACCCCAGACCATCACACTACCACTTATGACATCCTGTGTTAGTTTAGCCAGATATAATAGATCTTGTCAGTCTGAATATTGTCGGAATATTTTCCCAAAAGTCATGGGGATCATCAAGATGTTTTTGTCCAGTGAGAGACGAATCTTTGTGTTGTTTTGGTCAGCTGTGGGGTTTGCCTTGGACCTTTTTTATGGAAGCCATTTTTTTTTCAGCCTCTTTCTTACTGCAAAATCATGAACACTGACCTAAAGAACGAAAGAAAGAAATCAGCAATGGGGCAAATATTTTTTCACAGAACTTTCTTCTTGATTCTTACTGTCCATCCCTTTGAGGCTATATGACGTACAGTATGCTGGCGCTGTGGTTCCCAGAGAGTGTGTGGGTGTTTGCCTGTGAGGGTTTACAATATCTACCCACAATAAAAATGCACTGGCTCATTAGTGTATTCCATTGTGCATACAAGTATATAATTCTGCACAGTATATTACAACTTATTTGTCACACACGCAGTCAAAGGTGCCTGACCTGCAGCTACTACTTTCACATGGGGCCAGACGCCATTCTGTACCTCAGGCCCAGACTCATCAAAATGTCACACCGCATTTCCTGTTCTGATTTCATTTCCATTAATTCTCTGTTGTACGTTTTTCATCATTAGTGCTGCAAAGCCACCCAGGCTGTTGTCTGCATATCATCTATTATTTCCCCCCTAAATTCCCTTCCTCCTGCATGAGCACAGTGGAAAACAAACAGACGCTCATTAGCATGTGTGACCCGTTGGTGGTAAACAGGCTTATTTCCACATGAGTGAAGTGCGAGAATGGATTCCACCGGGACAGTCGAGGTAGGTGGGCCCGCCGGCTGCCTTCATGGGGACTTTAATAGGGACTTAACAAATGCAAGTGGACAGGCACAACATTCTCTGGCACAGGGGGTCATGTTGGTACAGTGAGCACTTGTTAGAGGGTGACTCACTGTATTTGGACTCTTGGGTGGCCACTGATATTCACTTCATTTTTAATGTGAATTTTTTTTTCTCCTCAGTGCTAATTGTTGGATTGTGACGGATGCTGAGTGCTGTCTGCCAGAGCTGAGGTAATGCGTGGCTTTCAAATAATGCTTCTGTTCTCTGCTCTTGAAGTGATGAAAGCGGCCTGTAATTACAGGGATAATCAAAACTGTCAGGGGCTCTTCTATGGATGGTTTTGTTTACTGTCTGCTTCTCTCACAGCGTCACAAGCTGCTGGCCCTCCACTTCCTCTGGCTGGGCCTTAGACCTCAAAAGATCACAGCAGTTGTATCTGTCTGAGAATCAAATGTAAGTAAAAGTCAGTTTCATTAATGGGTTGTTTTAGAAACCTGATCGGCTTTCCTGTACTCAGCTCATAGGGCTACAGTATAACAAAGTTGCAGAACAAATCAGGTGGCTCTTTTATCATTTGTCCCTCGCAGGGATTAATCTGTTCATATCAGTACAAAGTCCTGATGGGAGTGGTCGCTTTCAGGGTGCCAATGCCCCCATGCAGAGGACACCGGAGGTCCCTAAACTGTATGAAATTGATCTGCAAAACAATTATATGCTACTTTACTAATACACTGTTTGCTAGTTTTTCTTCTTCTTGTCACCTGTCTACATTTTTCCTCTTAGTTATGCTGCTTTTTCAAATAGAGATCAATATGTTGTCCAAGGAAAGGATTATAAGGATCACAGCTTCCATGTGGCATGTAAAAAAAAAGGCACATGTTACCTATAACTTCAAGAGGAATATGTCAGGTTCTTTTTGTTTGTTTGTTTTAAAAATAAAAAAAAGCGGTATAAAATTTTCCATTCAGTCTTTTTTGTCCCACACTCAGTTACGTCTGTTCCCCTCAAGGTGGCAGCATTTCAGTATCTTTTCATTCCTTTGTTGTTGCAGGAGATGCTACAACAGTCGCCACAAGCCATGACAGCATGATACCTTTTAGGCACACACATTAGGCATTTAAGTGAAAGTACAGATAAGTATCTGTACTATTAAAAAAAAACTAAACAAAACATAATTGTGTTAAAAAAAATACTCTGATAAAAGCTGAAATACTGATTCTTTATTCAAGTAAGTGTGAAAAAGGACAGGTCTGAAATTTGTTTTCGTTTTCCCCCCCAAGCCAAGTCATATTAATATCATAATTAAACAATAGTGATATAAGAGAAACCTCAACTTTAATTCTAATTTTAATGAATTCAGTTGAACATCTGTTACATAGAACATAATGTTACAGAGTGAAATTGATTATAATCAGTACACACCTAGTATAGAGCTAGTATAAACCACAAGTGAATCTGATCAGCATCATCAGCTTGAATTTGTGTGCTACCCTTGATGTGATATCACACTGACTTTGAACAACACAACTGCCCTGCACAAACTTCATTGTGGTATTGTAAACCAACCAGTGAAGCCTGCACTAAACTGGCCAGCATTTTCATGCAACCTCTGAATAATAACATTAGTACACTTCAGTTTGTTTAGCAGGGTGTTTCACAATATGAAAAAAAAGAAAACATAACTTGAGATATAAAGTTGTATTTTAAACAAATGCTCAAATTAACAAGAACATCACATGATATAACCTTTAAATTTCCAGTTCATCAAACGTCACTGAGCAGTCCTTAAATTTTTAAAATAACCTCTCTTCTTCCTCTCTTGTCTTGTCTTTCATACATCTTCCTCTACCTCTGAGTGATGCTACCTCTCATTCTCACTCTCCCTGAGAAATGTGGGAGTTGTAGCACTAGCTAGCAGACAGATTTTGTGACAAACTGCACAGAAACAGCTATGTGAATGCCAATATTTGTTGAGCTGGTAGAAATGTTGCATTTTAAATTACCTACCACTTAAAAAAAACATGTCACTGCCTTTATGCTTAGTCCTTTTCTGGTGTGCTATTTTGTTTGGTTGTTTTTTCTTTCGCCTATCTCTTTGGACGTAATAAACATCAGTGATGCATACACTCACCTTCCCTCTATTTAGGTTTAAGTGAATTTGGTATTTCAAGGTGTGAGGTGAGAAGAAATAATGATTCCCCTGAAATGTCATAAGTCTAAAGTAATAAGCCAGTTTTGAAAATATAAGAAGTAGAGAGTCTGGATATTTGTGTTAAAATGTGTTGAGTAAGAGTAAAAAAAAAAACTGTCAGAAAAATAGATATCTGAATTTCTATTTATATACAGTAACAAAGTACTTTGTTATTTATCACTATTAGTTTTAGAGGTTAATTTTCCACAAATTTCAACTTTTTCCATCTCTTGTTTTTAGCATTTTAGTGAATAATTGGTATTAGGTATGCTAAGTAAGATCAAGTCAATTTAGGGATTTTAATTGTTGTAAAAAAACAAAACAAAACAAAAAACAAAACAAAACAATATTATTATTGTATTATTATTATTGTAAAACACTAAACACTAAATACCTGAGCACCATATCGCTATCTAGTAACACCTATGTTTACATAGGTTATCATCCTATAGGAAAAGACAGATAGCATTCATAGATATGTGGAAAAATTGGTCTATACAGCTAAAGATACACAGGTGGATTTGTTTTCCCTACCGTGACCAGGTTAGTATTTTTTTTTCTGTGTATTTGAACCCTTGCTTCCCCTTGTGTATTTACAAGTAACTGCTAACAGTATAACCAGTAATTAACATTTCTGAAACACGACACAACCTTTTCAGAATAAACAGCTTGAACTCTGTGGGGTTTTTTTGGAACACAAATATTATTTCCTTTGGGTACCAATGGCAGTAAGAACATGGCAGAAAAAAGCGTATGTTTTCTTCCCTTGTGATAATTTGATTCTTAATGAGGGTCAAGTGAAGACCACAGAAACAGCATGCTGTGTTCACTGTAAATGGAAATCCTCTTTAAGGTGCAAACTTAAAGTGGTAGATTTAGACATCTTTTAGCAGGCTAAGCACTTTATGAGCTTATCTTTTGTTGCATCCTAGGGAACATGGGAAAACGGATGCAAAATTTATAAGCCAGTTAACAAGTATCATATTTGCAGTCTGAGTCCAGCCTTTGGTAAGATACCGTTTCTGTAAATTATTACATTTGTGTCATATTGCACTGCTTGGTCACAAATTGTTGGCACGCCACTGTTAAAAAAAAAGGGGGGGGGTGCACTTTTGCGCACCCCCTTTACAACTACACCCCTGCAATCGTGCAGACAGACACGGTCATTGTATAGCTGGCCCTCCACTTTGTTTTTTGAGCGGAAAACAATCCTGATCCTGGATCAGTATCCCTGATTTCCTTCATACCTCATCATCGTAAAGGTAGTCGCTACGGCGGTGCCCCGAGAGGTGACAAGAGGTCTCACTCTGTTTACATTTTTCCATCCGATTTTTAAATAGAAGCTCCAACGAATAATTGCATCCCCCTGTAAAGCCATTTTTCTTCAGAGACCCGCTATTCCCATGCTATATCCATGCTGCCGTGTTTGATGAGAATGATAGCGTAACGAACACGCCTTGTGTGGATATTATGCACTTAAAATAATCCGATAGGGTGTGCAGTGTATGTAGTTTTGCGCTTAATTCGACCAAAGATGCTCGAAACTGTTAAAAACTGAGGATTTCTCCCAATGAGCGCCACAGCAGTCACTATGGTAACTGCTCTCCGTGGTGGCTAAGCTGCAGTAAGAGCGACGCCCTCTTTCACCGAGGCGGAGTGATTCATCACACGATGCATATACGATCTGTACGCATGGCGCCGTGTTTACGGCTAACACGGCAGACTGCAGACTGACCGAAGGAGACTGTGTGTGTGTGTGCGTACCTGTGAGTTATTCCATGTAACTGCGCGAACCGCTCACTTATCTATCGACCGAGGGCGTTAGAAAACCAAAGAATTTGACCTCAACCGCAGCAAAAAGGTCAAATATTCATTTTAGCCCGCTAGTATGAAGGTGAATTACCACAACAACGCGGTGCGTGTGTGCATGATGAGCGGCTGAGGAGGAGGAGGAGGAGGAGAAGAAGGAGGCTGCGGTCTGAAGCCAGATTTTATCCTGGATATTTCGAAACAAACGCCGTGCCGTTTACTTAACGGGGCACTGTACAAGTGGAATATGTTACTGTATGCCCCAGTCCATCTCGGTCCATCCCAATTTTAGGGGAGGTTTGACCCGTTTTCTGCCTCCTGAGGATCCTCCAGCAACAGCAGCGGGACGGTGAACGGTTTTTCCTCCAGATATGGAGTGTGAAGATGCGGATTACAGAGGAATCCCCGCCGCTAGTTTAGATACAGTGGTCTTATATTCTCCAGTGCGGCGCTATCCAAGAGAAGAATAACTATGAATACATATTTTCTGACATCGGGACTAAATCGGTGATATCGCTCTCTATATATGCTTTTTTAATTTTATTTTTTTTTGGAGCACGACTGGACTCCCGTTAGGAAACGTGAGAGTGCAATCCTGCTAGCCTGTTTGTAGTAGCTATTAGCTCCATTAGCCGGCTAACAGCTAAAAGGTGCTGGCTGGAGCTTAAAAGGCGTTTTGATAACTCTGACTGGGTTTTCCCCACGTTTCCTTCCCACAGCATATTTATTTACTGGATTTAAAGTGTGATTCACTCATTCGGGGATGAGGTCTCGAAAGGAAAGGAGCCGCTTGACCTTGTTTTGGGGTCTGATGCTGGGTCTTTCGTCCTGCCTACGGCCCGCCACCGCAGAAAGTAAGTAATGCCTCTCTACGCTACTACACACACGGGCAAACTGTGTTTTTCCATGCTTCGTTAGTGTTCAAACACGAGGAAAAGGGTTATTTTTGTTAACCCGAAAAACAGTGTTTTACTGTAAATATCGCACATGTAATACTGCACTGTGTAAGCAGAGTGTTATTTCCGCTATTTGCACATTATTTTTATGCATTTAAAGTGAAAAACAGGTGTGTTGTTACTAGAAACGAAAAAAATATGGAATGTCACTTATGGTTTCACTATAGTTTTGCATTATTTCGGTCTAATAGATCATGATTTACTTTTCTACATTAAATTTGCGGTGTATATATTTATTTATCTTAAGTTGTTGTATTTATTTGGGCTTTAAATGGGCTTTTAAGTCACTGAGAGATTTTTGGGGGCTTTCTACATATGTAGGCTAGTTTGTTATGTCGAATTTATTTTAGAGGCAATTTTCCAACTTTGGAATAACTAAACTTTATCTTGTTCTATCTGACACTTATCTTATTGCATGGAATTTGCGCTTTACACCTTGACATATTTTTATGAGACAAAAGGAAATATAATTTTAACTCTTGGTGAAAACTTTTTTTTTTGGTGTGACTATAATAGATCGTTTTAATATTTTACTTGGCGTTTCTAACTACATCACAAACATGAGTCAGCGTTATGACTATTCATTTAGTTTGTTTTTAAATACATCGCTGTGACTCATAGCATGATGAATCAGAACAAACAAAGTGGAGGTATGCCAATATAAAACCCCATCAAACAAGTGGAATGTTAGGAATTTTAAAATGTAATTTTTAGTTTAGTTTGACTCTAAAATTGAGAAATAATATTTTCACATTCAGGTAAGAAAAACAAACAAGATCTCACCTTTTATATAGCTTATCATATATCACATTTAGAGGATAAAAAGAAGACGCACACCCAAGCATTTATTTCCTGTAAACATATTATATTTCGTTAACGTTTCAAGTTTTCCAGGAAAACGGCGTCCACCTGAAACTGACTTGGTTAAACACGGCCCTTACATTCAGTTAGGCAATGTTTTGTGTGCATGTTATTCACAATATAGGTTGTAATTCTTAGTAATGTTCCCTCGGGGCTGAGTGAAACTAATGCAGGTTTTTTGTTTTTTCCCCTCTCGCTGTACAGTCATTTATTCTCCTTTGTCAAACAAACCTGGGGATACCTTGACCTTGGAAATGCTTTCATGAATACCAGACACAAATCATTTGAGCGACAAGAGGCCACAGATAAGAATATTAGAATATTGTGGGGTCTTTTTTTATTATAATATATTTTTTAATGAAAAGTTGATAGCACTTTAAGGAGCGCTAATCAGACTGCATGGATTTTTCGCAATAAATAAAACTCGGTTGAGCACATAAACCTTACGACTTCTGTCAGCTTGTAAACCTTTTAATCTGATGCAGTTATATCGTCTATAAATTTATATTCCTACATTTCTTTTTTATGTGTTGCCATCTGAAACGTTTCCATGTTTCCAGCTAAACTGTAAACTGGGCTTCCCGATTCATCCCATTCATGGTGACGTGCTGGGGAGGGCTGGGTTAGGTGGGTTTTTAACCAGGGTCTGGGTTTTAAAATAGAACAAGCCAAAGTACATTCACAAGCAACACAGACCAAGTTCTGTTGATTGGAAAGACTGAGGAGCTTGTGAACTGTGTGTTATGGGGTTTTGGTTACAGGACAAACCTGAGAGCTGCAGAGAGGTTCTCCCATCGAAGTCCTGCATTTATTCTTACTCTGGTGTGGAGCTGTGTAAAGATTCCTTGTGTGGCTTAACTTTGAGCCTTTTTACTGATTTACAGTATCAGATGGCACTGAAGTTCATCTGGCATGAAGGGTGTACTATGAAGCAAGTTCTGCATAGCAGGGCTTTCTTTGTGTTAGTTAGTTTGACAGAATCTAAAAACCCAGTTGGAGATAACAGGTATAACGTTTTTGGTTACCCTAAACCTCCTACTTCAAACTCTGTGCATGTTCACATAAAGAAGGTGCGTTCGATGTCTTGTTCAGTCATTTAAGCCAATCAGAAATTCTAAGAGAAAAAGGTAATAAAAAAACTCAGCAGTGGGATATTTAAATAAATCAGTGGCAGATCCGACATTAGGAAGAGTGCAATCATAAATCTTGTGAATTCATGCACGAATATATGTATTTTTACATTCAGAGGGCTCTGGGTTCTGGATTTTAATGTCTAATGACAAAGCTGCAGATTAGCACTCAAACTTTAAAATTGATCCAGTTAAATGACAGTCAGGTCTGAAGTGGATTTCAGGTTACTGCCTTTGCTTAGGTGTTTGGCTTTTGCAATATGAAGGATTTTGGATATGGTGTGCTTGCACGAAGTTGTGCATAAAACAAAAGCACGCAGCCTGACGGTGATGACAGGTAGATGAGACAGGTGATGATTGAAAAGTGGGTTTGAACAGGAAAGAGGAGGAAAGCAGAGTAGAAAGAAATGCAAATAAATAAAAAACAAACAAACATACAAAGCACCGACAGTCTGACAATGTAACCAGAAGTTGGAACTTATGCTGTAACTTGCATCGTAACTTATGATGTAACTGGAATCTTCTGTTAACCCTATGCTGTAACCAGTCAGTCATTGTTGGCATTTGTCAGGTGCATGTCAGGTTGCACGGCTGTACCTTTTCTGCAGTGCTTCTTTATGTGATAATAATTAGACACAGCTCAAAAAGTTGCATATAATGTATTCTTTGAATGAACAGAATAGATTGTCTGTATCACACTTAGAGCATGCTAAAGATTAAAAGTAAGGGTGAAAAGGTGGTGCTTTCAGCTGATGTTAAACCAGAACTCTGAACAAGGCTATGTGCTAGGGATTAGTTACTAACCAGGTAAAAAGAGAGCCATAAAAACGAAATAAAATAATATACATAAAACTCAGATTTTAAGCTTGACATACCTTTGCAACACCTTAATCTTAATTGGTAGCACACCGCTCTGATTAAGTCCTGCTGCAGACGGAGCTTTCACATTACCCCAAACAAGTTTTATCTGTCACCGGTGATCTCTTTCTTAAAGCTTTCCATCACATTTCTTCTCACCTTGCCTCTCATGTGGAAAAGTATTTATGACTACGCTTGCCCCTCAGGCAGTCTGTCACTAACGGGACGGAAACGAGGAGTAAACAGACTTGCTGCAGTCTAGTGGCAGCGTTTGAAGCACCAGCTCAGAGGCCTGTATTGCTTCCTATTTCTTGTCTCATGGAGCTTCTAGTGGATTTCCTCTGATTGTCTGTGGACAGTCTGGATGCTGCAGGCGGCTCGGAAAAGGTTATCAAAAGTAAATATGTGATCTGGAAGCTCATCAGAGCTGCAGAGATAGGCTTGTGTACTCAGCTGTTTAAAATCTGTCAGTGTGGAAGGAGAGGGAGGGGGAGTTATTAAGCTGCTACACCTGCTATTGGTATTTTCACTTAGCCGATGCGCACAACATACATTTTGATCACGAGCTTTTGTTTTTCACAAGCGGGATGGGAGCAGTTCCCATGAAAGATGGCTTTGCTGGTGCTGCAGTGAGGCCACAGAGGGTGAACTGATGAGGCCGCCTGTGGTGATGTAACGTCACCAGGCAGTGTGTCTTTTTACAGTCCTGGGTGTTGGAAGTGTATTAGCAGGTATGCGGCTCACTGAAGCCTGCTGACAAGTAGATTACAGAGAAAGACATAACGATCATGCAGCACGCTTCCTGTTCTAAATCACACCAAGGGCTCTCCAGCCCTGCCTAGAGAGGTCTTAAACTCTACACACTAAGGGAAGCACAGTGTTTCCACTAAAACTGGAAGATAAAGAAAATAGTTTTTAAACTTAAAGTAAAAAGAATATCTATCAGATTGTCATAGATGGTATATGTCCGTCAAATAAGTTAACAGGGTTGGTGCCTTTACCGGTACTGTACATTGACCAGTCATGTGTACATGTGCTACTGCACCACCACAGATTTTTCCTGCATTAAAAAGGAGGTTTTGACCTCAGCTCATTATAATTTTTGAAGTGGGGCTTAATTTACATAAGCTTTAATAAATTTGTATTCATCAAATGGCTGAAAATATGAAATGCAGACTCTTTGCCTTATATGTGGACCAATCATCATGACTGTGATAGATAAGAGCTTAAAATAGGGATTGTAAAAATTAACATTGAAACTGATGAAAAGCTGAACTACAACTGAAACATTTTCAAACAAGAAAAAGGAAGCCAGCTACTCAAACTAACTGAAACAGAACTAAAAATCAAAATTAAAGGAAAAAAATCAAATTCAGTTCAGGTATTTACTTTAGTTCACAGAAACCTCCAGCTCCATGTGTAGCTCATGGTTTGTATCCAGGAGATGTTGGTTTCACTTGTACCCTTGTATTGGCAAGTCTTTTGTAAACGTCGCGTAGGATGACATTGGTCACTAATATATTTTCCAACATATTTTGGAAAGCTTAATAATCCAAAGTGAAAAGTACTTTTTTCTTTTTCTGTCTTTTTTTTTTTTTTTTTTAAAGATTAGCAGGAATATTACCCATCTTTATCAACAAGGCTTACAGTTGGAGGGAAGTAATGCTCTTGCTCTGATTTTATCACTTGCCTGCAGTTTGCATTGTGATGGTGTCATACAATGATTTTAATGACCTCTGAGCATTTGTTCAGTTGAGGAATTAAAAATCCAGAAAATCCAGATTTTCTTGGATCTGGTTTCATTGCAAAGTTTTTAAATTTTGGGTGATTTCAACTTTAAATACATGTCCTCATTCAAAGGTAAATGATTCGTTATTGTCAGAGTAAAACCTGGAACACTGTGCTATTGCAGTGTTGCCAATATTACATTATTCTATGCCACTAAACTGCATTGAGTGGTTTGGGAAGACATTCTGCCAGCAGAAAGGTTCATGGTGTTCTTTTCGAAATTAAACTTTGTTCCACCTCAATAGGAGCGAAGAAACACCACATATGTTTTGTAGAGTTCTATATTTTGGTATCGGCGGTACTGTCTGTAACTGATCCTGTGACATTTTGCAGAGAGCCATTTGCTGGGGTTATTTATTCAGTATCACTTTGTAGCGCACCGTCTGTCTACTCTTTATGATAATCATACATAAAACATGATTTGTTAGAAAACTGAAGGGATGTTTAAAATGAAACAATGCATTTGTTATAGCTATACCTTTGCTTTTATGGTAGATTAAAAAAAACAACACAAAACTCTCCTTTCTAGTCTTAAGTAGCACCAGACCTAATGTTTAACCACAAAATGTGTTAACTCAGAAAACAATAGTTCTTTTTCTGGGAATGTACGATCTCCCCCTCTCAGTGTTGCTTTCGTACAGTAAAACTTTATAGACCAGCAGTAAAGTAAGTAGCAGTGTGACAACCTGTTAGCTGGTTGGTGTGAGTTTTCCATGACTCAGTGCCCTCCAGCTTTTTGAAGTCTAAATCCTCCTCACAGTGATGTGTGATAATGGCCTCCGCGTTTCTGTGGGTGCTGTGGGGCTTGAGGCAAAGTATTGTGCACACCTAAAGTGAGAGGAAAAGTTGGAAAGGCAAAATCAGTCTACCGATCATCACCGATCATCACCTGTTTTGCCAAAAAATATACCTCATGCTGGTTCGGTTTTATTCCACATAGATTCCAGCACAGTGCCTCTTTTAAATCCTTCACTTTTTAGTTTGTTTGGTTTAGAGGTTGTCTTTGTCTAAAAAGAATCAGCCCACTGACTGCCTCAGTAAATAAAATACTTCTCAAGAGGTTAAAAAGAAAACAAATGTGAACAAATCTATTTTTACACTGAACATAAAAGTACATAAATGCATGTTTTTGCAATTAGTTCTCATCAGAGGGGCTGGCAGCTGTCCTTTGTTGTCTGTGCTTTGATCAAAAGCCCTAACATTTCACTTCTGACCTTGGCAAATACTTCTAATAGTTATAATACTTTTAATGTAGTTCACTACATCTTAGTTTATGTAGTTCACTACATCTTAGTTTATGTAGTGAATACTAAAGGGCGAGACATGGATCACGGCTTTAAGGGGTTAGAGACATTAGGGGTCCATCTTTGTTTTAGAGCTAAATGACACTTGTTGGGAAACTTTTGTCAAAGGCTAACAAGCTAAGGGGAACTTGCACTATTCTCTTATGCACTACAGCTCTGTGTGCTCTACTTTATCCCTCTCCCCTCTCACATACACAAGGTGAAACTAGTTGAAAAACTTGTAAGGACACATATGAGTCCAAAATGCATTAAATGCTGTGACACCGCACTGAAATTAAACAAGGACACACAAATTAGGTAAAAAATGGGGTGACCCAGAAGACAGTGGTGAAGGAATCTGATCACTGGATGGATTGCCATTATTGTCAGTGTGCCCTCAGAGGATATAACCTGTTACTCTTATCTCCTAACTTTTTCCTACAAGTTCCATGCTCACTCCCAGTTTTGTTCAGATGACAGAATGTTTGGGTCACCAAGATGTATCTAGAAGTTGTGAAAGGTTTTTATAGGTGCACCTGAGGAAGTGTAATTAGCAGTTGCTTAAGGTCGTTGCTTTCAGCTGCTCTTGAATGAGTTGTTGGTTAGTTGTCATCTTCAGCTTGTGTGGAAAATGTGCACGTCTCACAAGGAGTTTGAGAGACAGTTGTACATCCCACTGACATCAATTAGTCCTTCTTCTATTGCCTTCACATAAAATATAAAAATATCTAGATAAATAAACCTTATATGGAAAGATACCAATGCATTTAAATATAAAAAGACTGTGTGACTGTGTGTATAGTGGGAAAGGGGCATTGTATACCCAAATGATTGCCAAGAAAAAGAACAGAACAGAAGTACAAAGGATGCCCAGTTTGTCATTAGTCACACTAACTTCACCACCTTGGCTCACCTACTTCTAGCGCCCTACTTCATGTACTCATGGGTAGGACCACATCATCCTTGAACTCAATCTTCAAGTTTCTAGATGTACCTTGCACAACATACTCAACACACACATGTTGACCAAAGGTTTCCACAGACTGTCACATCTCATCTCAGGAAGCATCAAAAGTGGCAATAAATGCCTATAAAAGTATTAAAAACTGCCTTTTTGTAGTAATTTCTTGCTACTTTAGGTTTTATTTTATTTCATTTCACTTTTATTAAACAAGGAATTCTCTTGAGATTAAAATCTGTTGGTCAAGGTTCAGCTGGCCAAGAAGGAACACCATTACAAAATGAGGGATTATAAAATCCGTACACCGTGAATGCACATTCACAGACAAGGTAAAGTCATAGTACAAAATACAAAGTCCACTGTGCAACACACAGTGTTGCAGATGGAAATGACATGTTTTTGCAGCTGATTAAAAAAATCTTGAAAGTCATAAACATTATAACTGCTAAATACAGGTTTTTGGCATTGTCGTCATGATTCTGTTGGTCTGAAGCACAGCTTCACCTCACGTAGTTCCAGACTCTTGTTTCATGAAGAGTTATGTTACTACAGTACTTGTAAAACCTTGTCATCATTAATTATGTCCTTTGTTTGACAAGTTATTTTATCACATAATGTATTTGATCAACTGACACGGTGTACATGTTTTATGTACGATGTCTTTGATAGTCGAATAGTTTCTAACCCTTTGATGTTGATGCGTTACGAAGGGTTGATAAAAACATACAGCGAAACGAAATACTGTGGTTGTAATAAATGGCTGCAAGTGTAACAACAGCCTCAACGCAGAGCAATCAAAACTTTATTGCACTGTTAACCTAAGCTTGGATCGAACGTGACTCAAGTGTTTACTTTGTCACACCATGTTAAGTTGCCATTGAAATGAGAGCTGCAAGGCAAACACACTCTGTCAGCAACAGCACGGCTCAAATGTACTGTCAATATTTAAAAAATGTACTGGATAAACCTTTAGGTATCGCTATTGCAGAGCTGGAAACCACTGATATTCTTAACAGCTATTTATTGCTAAGGGTGGGTCCATGAGTTATGAATTCTCCATCATTTTTAAACAAGGTTTTGTTGTCTAGCTTCTAAAGATCAGGCAGGACCGGTTTGATTTAGCCGAGAATGCGATTGTAAAGACGAAATTGTTCTGGTTCCTGACCAGAACTTTAAATTAAAGGACACAATACAGCTTTAGTTGCAGTTGTGGCTTCTGCTAAATATTCTTAAAAAAAAAGAAGAAGCTGGGATAAAAGTTGCTTTTTTTTTTTCTTTTGCATTAATTCTGACACAAACCTCATTTTCTATCTTGTTATAATCAGATGGACCTCTTTGCATCTCTCAGCAGTGCCTTTTTGAGTCACTCCCAGTTTAGTTTTGACCTGGTCAACTATATCTATTTGAAGACGTAAAACTGGCAATGTTTCTGTAGGTTAAGTTATGGAAAGATTTAAAGGTTGTTGAAGTTCCATTTTTCTCTAGATGGCTCAGCTGCTCTGATTACTAAGAGATGATTTCATGGTTGAAAATTTTCTTCAGACTGGGACAACCACCTCACTCACGTTTTTCATTTGATTTATATTTAACATTCAAGGAAATTCCCTGCAATAAGATTCATATTTTTCACAATTTTGTCATTGGCATGATGGTAAAATAATAAATAATGAAAAATACTGGGATCATGCCTTTTGCTGCAGTTGAGCAGCTGTATTATTTAGCAGTGAAATACCTGAGGTGTTACATATTTACTTTTTGATGTAACTGATACTGACCTATGTTTTATTTTGGGTGTTTTTTTTGTTTTTGTTTTTTCTCCTCCCCTGCAGTCTGTGGACCCAACATTGATATTGGCAATGACATCACTGAATTCAGGCGTCTGGAGAACTGCACAGTGGTGGAGGGCTACTTGCAGATCCTCCTCATTGGTGACAAAAACAACAACATCAACAACCAGGAAGTCTTCCGCTCCCTCAGCTTCCCCAAGCTGACCATGATCACAGACTACCTGCTGCTATTCCGGGTATCCGGCCTGGACAGTCTGAGCACACTCTTTCCCAACCTCACTGTCATTCATGGTCGTAACCTCTTCTACAACTACGCCCTGGTGATTTTTGAGATGACCAGCCTGAAGGACATCGGCCTGTACAACCTGAAGAACATCACCCGTGGAGCCATCCGTATTGAGAAAAACCCTGAGCTCTGTTACCTGGACTCCATTGACTGGTCCCTCATCATGGATGCAGAATTCAACAATTACATTGCTGGAAACAAGCAGTCGAAGGAGTGCAGTGATGTTTGCCCAGGTATCATGGAGAACAACCCCCAGTGCAGCAAGACCATGTTCAACAACAATTATAACTACCGTTGCTGGAACTCCAATCATTGCCAAAAAGGTAAGGAAAGTGTTACAGACAAAAGCTTATCAGGGATTTAAAATGTAAATATCATCCGGGCAGCCTTTGGTCTGATTTGTGTAGATTTGAATTTACCAACCTGTCTGTTTAACTGCTTTATTGTATTTTGACGCAAGGAAGGAGGAAAGCTGGGAGGATGTTTTTATGCAAGATTAACTTGTCTGCAGATCTTTGCATTACAATTTCCCAGATGTTTATCTGCAGAGCTCAACAGTGGCATCATTTTTGGCTCAGCCCATGGTTTTGTTGTGTAAGGTTTAGGAACTACTAGTCTGTCTAATGCTAATGTATACTTGCTTGTTTACAAAAATATGTTTTTAAATGTTTCCAAAAAGAAACAGTAGCTCACATATCACAGTCAGATGTTTTGTATGGTCCAGTAGTTCTCACCTGCCTTAAAAAATGAAAACACTAGGTGAAGGAGTAAATGTTACAGAGCTTAATTAAACCGCTCCGGTTACGATGAGTGCGAAGGCGGCCTTTAATTTTGTGTTTACGACTGCAGCGTTTTAGATGACTTGTTTTGCTGGTGCTTTTCAGACGATGTGTTTTTGGCTGACTGTGTGCGTGTGTGTCTGTCTGAATTGTTTCCCTGGTGACTGGCGCCTTGCTGCAGACTCAGCATGTTGATGTTTTCTGCCTTGTGACATAGAACTGTCGCTGGGCTCGCTTGGACTGTAAGCATGTCTGTATACATGCGCGCACACACGGTAATGATCATCAAACGCATTCACAGCACATACAGAGATATAGACACATAAACAGGTAAATTACATATGCAGATATCTCTGACAAGCACATCTACGCATGGCCTGCTTCGTGAGTTGTTGGATTGACAGCGTGTGGGCATGATGGGAAAGAAATCAGAAGGTGAACTGAGCTGGAGGAGGATGTGTCGGATGGATGAATGGATGGATGTGGATGGAGGAGGTGTTAGGTGGATGAGAATAATGCTTACTGTTTGTCATTCCTCTTGAGAAATGGACAGTCTTTGTCTAGAGACTTTTCCTCTGCTTGCATTAGACACAAGGAGAAAGTACAAGATAATTTTATCATTCAGTACTTTATGAACGATGACCTAGAAAATTTACCACAAGCAATTTGTCTAAAGTTGTGTCTTGCAGGAAGGCCATGTGCCGCCCCACCTGCTGCTTCATGAAGTCAGCAACTTTTTTGTCTTAGTATACCAGTTGCACAGTCAGCGAGGAGATCAAGTGTCGCGCTGTACAGAAACAATAAGGTTTCTTCCGATAAAAGGCCATCTTTCTGTCTTCACTCGGAGATAGTAATATTGTTTTTCAAGGGGCAGAGGAAGATGAAGGACAGTAGATTAGGTTCACTGATGAACATCGGCACTGGGTAATATTTTATACATCAAGTCTGCGCACATTCAACAATGCCATGTTTGTTTTATTGCATGAATGTATTAGTAAATGTACTAGGAATCCAGTTTCCTAAATTTGAATGTTTTGAATTTGTGCTTATTCAGAGATGTTGTGATTAAGGACTTAAATCCTTATTTTAAAGATTAAGTTAAAATTTTGTCTTTGTCTTCTTGGCTTAAAAGCCAGAATATATAACAAATATAAATGTCCCAGAATGTCACAATGACTGCACAAATTACATTGTATTTGTGAAGACAGTGGGAAAACTGATAATGACAATTTATAGTAATGCAGTAATCAGCTGTCTCTCAACTAAGTCCAGTGCTTTAAACTGCAGCGGTAGTCTTTGTTCTGGTCAGGCACATGAACCAGTTCTCCAACCTCTCTAGTTGAAGGAGCTATCGTCACCAGCTGCAGCGCACATTTCTCCAGCCACTAAAGGAGGGACACTCTGGAGCTGCCTGCACATAATGCTCACTGTCGCTGCCCAACGGCACATGCCTAAAGTGACATTTCAACTGCTGGCAGGCACTTTGTGGTCTCTTCAGCTTGTCTTACACCACTTAAGTTTTGTAACCTGGTACATGTGGTGTCTTTAGGTGATATATCAATGGAGGACAAAGAGATTCACAGATAACTAAGAGGGAGACCCTGCAAGAGCTGGAAAAGATCAGACAAATAATAATAACAATAATAATAATAATAGTAATAATTCTTTATTTAAAAGGGACAGTCCAGTTTAACATAGTCCAAGTATAAAACATGAAACTGATGTACTGCACAAAAGTTTATAGCTATCAGTAATTTCCAACCATTGTCCCTTGTTGGGCTGCCTTTATGGAAAATGCTGATTGTCCAAATTTAGATCTGCGATATGATATTTTGCAATTATATTATATGGTATAGGGCTGTGCGATATGACCAAAATTTCATATCCCGATATAAGGCATCTATCGTCCCGATAACGATATAAATCACAAAAATTTAACATTTTCTGTAAATTCTGTGAATCTCGGGCAGCTCAACTTGCGTGAAGTGTTTCCACCTGGGCGTCGTGTACCTGGAGTCGAGTTTTTTAACGCTGTAATGAAACCATACATTTTTAGACTTAAGTTTTAACGGCCCCTGTTTTCTTTGTAAGTATTTATTAGGGAAAAGCCTGTTGTAACGTTTGAGTCTAAGTTTTATTTTTTAGCACCTGACGGCTCTTTTTTGCTTTTCATCCGTAAATAATCTGCTCTTTCACGTGATTCAGTTTATTTTGAAAAGTCTCAACAGGATCTTGCGCTTTATTATGAAAGGTTTATGTGGTAAATAAACAAGCGGACACGCTAACGACAACGCATAAAAACAGGCGCTTGTCCGTCCGTAGTGTGGTTATATTAAATATACGAGAAAGAGAGAACTTTAAGAAATGAATATAGCCACTACAGTGACCATCAAAACGATGAAAAAATATTGTCGTAAACAGTTTATTTTGCGACACCATGAAACAAACGATAGCATAAAATGAAACGATAGATGTTTTTATATTGTCATCCGATATATATCGTTATATCGAACAGCCCTATTATAGTAATGTGATTACTATCTTGTCTTTGGATGTATCTATTAAGACACTCTGGGACCAGCCTATTTATACACTTGAAGACTAATTTAACAAAACACAAATGATTGAAACTCTTAAAACTAAGTAAATTATATTTCATTAAAAGTTGTGATGCATAAAGTAATTAAAGTAGGAGTGGGTATCATCACTGATTTCTAGAATCAATTTGATTCAAAAGGTCCAGATTCGATTCGATACACGATTCGATTAGATTCAGTTTTGACTCAGACGGTCAGAAATATTATAATTCTGATCATTTATCAGTACTGACAGTTGTGAGACCTAATCAGAGGTGTAAGCATCATAGCAGATGCCTTTGTGCCAAAGTAACTGAGGATAAAACACAGAAAAACATGAAGGAGATTTTCCTGGCCTGGCTTTATATAGTAGATATTCTTATATAGTTCTATATTGTATATTTTGTTGTACAGTTATTTTATTTTCAACTTTAATTTATATATTTTATCTTATTCTTTCCCAGTTAAATTTACCCTTCATTCTAATTTGTGTTGTACAGTTATTTCATTTTTAACCTTAATTAATATTTTATTCCTTCCTAGTTAAATTTACCCTTTTTAATTTTTCATATTTATTTCCTATCTTATTCATAGCCTTTTCCTTTTTGTTTTCTTTAGGTCACGAGCAGTTGTCCAAGCATTTCACTACATATCGTACTGTGTATGACTGTGTACGTGACAAATAAAATTTGAATTTGAATTTGAGATAACCTTAAAAATATTTTGCAGTAGAACAAAAACAGAAGAAAACAAAGAATCAACACATGAACATTACCTGATGGTGCTGAAGTGAAGCAGAACAAAATTACAGAGGTTTTATTAGAGACGCAGCTAAGCATTTTGCAATTTGACATAATTTTTTAAAAAGTTTAAATTTCTTTGGTATTGAACAGCAGAAATTAGGCTTTCTTGTTGGAAGTCATTTAAAAAAAGAGAAGAAAAGAAAACAGCGGCCGACAGTGTTGTGAACAACAGTACACTGGTGGTTAATAAGTAAGCAAATAATAAAGAAAACAGAGATTTGAGATGGGAAACTGTTCTTGAAATACACTGAGAGAAAAAGAGAGACAGAGCTGTGCAGGAATTGTGATTTTTATTGCGGTGGAAGCAAAGCAGCAAAAGTAAGAGGGAATTCATGACGATGTTTATGTGAAGCGTAGTTTTGATCTTCTTTTGGTGCTGGTTCAGTCAGTTTTGGTTGGACAGTGACAAAACCTGCAGCTTCAGAATCTGTGAGCTGTTGGCTTTCAGCACCGGCAGCGTGGCGTTGGGTGAGAACGCCGACAGCTCACAGATTCTGATGCGTCGGGTCTTTTTGTGGAATCCGTCTGGGATTCAGGTCTGGGGAACGGATGGGCCAGTCCATAGCATCAATGCCTTCGTCTTGCAGGAACTGCTGACACACCCCAGCCACATGAGGTATAGCATTGTCTTGCATTAGGAGGAACCCAGGGCCAACTGCACCAGCATAAGGGGTCTGAGGATCTCATCTCGGTCAGTCAGGCTACCTCTGGCGAGCACATGGAGGGCTGTGCAACCCCTCAAAGGAATGCCACCCAACACCATTACGGACCCACTGCCAAACCGATTATGCTGGAGGTTGTTGCAGGCAGCAGAACGTTCTCCACGGTGTCTCCAGACTCTGTCACGTCTGTCATATGTGCTCAGTTTGAACCTGCTTTCATTTGTGAAGAGCACAGGGCGCCATTGGCGAAGTTGCCAATCTTGGTGTTCTCTGGCAAATGCCAAACGTCCTGCACGGTGTTGGGCTGTAAGCACAACCCCCCACCTGTGGACGTCGGGCCCTCAGGCCACTCTCATGGAGTCTGTTTCTGACCGTTTGAGCAGACACATGCATATTTGTGGCCTGTTGGTGGTCATTTGGGAAGGCTCGGGCAGTGCTCCTCCTGTTCCTCTTTGCACAAAGGTGGAGGTAGCAGTACTGCTGCTGGGTTGTTGCCCTCCTACAGTCTCCTCCACATCTCCTGATGCACTGGCCTGTCTCCTGGTAGCGCCTCCATGCTCTGGACACTACGCTGACAGACACGGCAAACCTTCTTGCCACAGCTCGCATTGATGTGCCATCCTGGATCAGCTGCACTACCTGAGCCACTTGTGTGGGTTGTAGACTCCGTCTCATGCTACCACTAGAGTGAAATCACCGCCAGCATTTAAAAGTGAACAAAACATCAGCCAGGAAGCATAGGTACTGAGAAGTGGTCTGTGGTCACCACCTGCAGAACCACTCTTTTATTGGGGATGTCTTGCTAATTGCCTATAATTTCCACCTGTTGTCTGTTCCATTTGCACAACAGCATGTTAAATTGATTGTCAATCAGTGTTGCTTCCTAAGTGGACAGTTTGATTTCACAGAAGTGTGATTGACTTGGAGTTACATTGTGTTAAGTGTTCCCTTTATTTTTTTGAGCAGTTTGGTTTTGTGAGGTTTAACCTGAGAGTCTGGTGTCTCGATTTTATATTTAAAAATTGATTCAGGATTTTAATGAATCGATGTCACTTTGTTCAAGCTAAAATCGATTTTAATCGGAAAATCGATTATCGAAACCCACCCCTAAATTAAAGCATTCAAAGTAAAATGCTGCAAAAGTGTGACATTAACATAATAGAACTTGTAGTTTAAAGTGCTTTGAATGGTCAGTAAGACTTAAAAATGCGAGTACATTTCATTACAGTTTGCGCAACCATTATTAACAATAACAGTGGCGTAGGAGTGCCGTGATCATTCATGGGTGCACAATAAAAGTTCAAATCTGTTGAAAAATAAACTTAGGTTGCTGTTACTAGACCTCAGCTGTAAAGTAAGTGTGCGCGCTGTATCTACAGCAAATGTATCTGCATATTTTTTTTAATTAATAATTTAATCCTAAATGCCTCAGTACTTAATTTACCAGTGCCACTGCGAAAGTTGCTTCCACTGCTACTTCAGCTGCTAAACCATCTGCTGCTACAACCAGTACTATTACTTCTGCTTCTCCCACAAAGACTACAAGTTCTGCTGCTAAAACCACTGTTAACACTACTGTAAGAAGTACTAGTACTCGGGGCCACATTCCTCTTGTTTGCAGCTGTATGAGGTCAGAGCAGAACACACAGACACAGACAGACAGAGACCTCTGCTCTGCTATACTGTTGGCTAACTGGTGCCAGCACATTTAACGTGGTGTCTGGGTGAAAAGTCTGTTGTTTTCCAGTTACCGGTAATTTCACCACTCATGTTCCAAAGCATCTAAGTTGCTGTTTACCCCCAGCAACAATATTTCAGATCCTGACTAACTGGACACTTTTAGTCATGACTTGTGTATTTTTGTTCAGCTGGCATCTTCGTGCCTTTTTGTTAACTAGACTAAAGATAGGGTGGCGAATGACCCTGCAAAGATGCGTAAGTAGTCTACCAGAGGCTCCAGAGGGAGTGTGTCAGCCAGGGCAAATGGGCCATCAGTTGCTGCCGCCGCTGCCTTAAAACAGAATTGATCTCAGACAACATGAGCACTGCTGCTCTCACTACAGAGACTGCGTGTTGTGCTATTTATTAGGCACTTTATTGGAAAAGTCTGCTGGTAGTAAAGCTAGGCTTCATTAAGTGAGGAAGGCCAATGGCTGGAGTAGTTGAGCAGGCTGACCAAGCATGTTGTCTGGCCACTCCACTACCTGCAGCTCAGAGGCTTTATGTGCAATCCTGTGTGTTAATAGTATGTAGCAATAAATAGAGCAAAACTTGGTTCTGTTTATGCAATTGTAGCAGCAAACATTGCGGCCACACAGGATCATACTTCATCATCATGATTTGTCTCCTGTGATAACGCCCTGTATCAAGCTTCAGTAATCTTATCTGGAAGCTATTGTTTAAATATGTGTCTGGCTCACAAGCCTGTTGTGCCAGCACTTTGTATTCAAAGGCATTTTATTTCCAGACACAGTCATTCATGGGATCAATATATGACGAGAGAGAAGAGTGCCAACCCTGTTTTCAGAGAGTTTATATAAAGGACGTGCCTTTAGACTGAACTCATTCATAAAACTGTTACAGCGAAAAGAAGGTTCAAAGCCTGCTTTCTTCTCTGGGAAAGTTTGGTGGGGGGGGGCTGCATTCTCCTGTGTTTACTTCCTCATTTGTTTTTTGGAATCTGGTTTGGGTGTTTTTGTCTCCTTCATAACTCATGGGCTGCTTCTAAAGAAGAGCCATGTCCGAGCATGCTGGGAAGCAAACACGTTGTTTCAGTCGCGCTCTCAAGCACACGAATCCACACACTCTCTCACACATCGAACAGCATGGGGGATGTTTTCCGGTGCTTTGTACGGTCTGAGGAGATGAAAGCACATCATTAAAGTACAAAGTAGGACTTCTGGGATTTACTGGAAGGAATTTTTGTCTTTTGTTAACCCCTGGCTGAGGGGATTACACATTAAACTAGAAGGATTGTCTTTAGCGGTGCTGCTCATTCAGTTGTTAACTTAGTTTACCATACCTGGCGTGTCAGTATTGGAGCGTTTATATTTATAGTCCTTAAGCTAGCATGCCCTCCTGATGAGGCAGTGTGCATTGTGCGTTAGTATTATTAGTATATATACAAAAGGAATGTGCTTATGTGCACATCAAGATAAAAATCAAGGATGGAAGCAATTTTCCAAACCTGTTTGTAGAGTTTGAAAGTTTCTGTCTTTGGTGACCTGTAGCGGTAGACTCAAAAATGCAGTGGCATAGACTATTTGACACAATTTGACAGACATTTTGAGAAGACTTTTTTTGACTTCTTACCATGAATGGGGAAAATAAATGATCGTGGGCTAGTAAAACCTAGAATTTGTATCACTATATTTTTTAACATTCTGCTGTTTTTATATGGGATCATCAAAATCCATATTTGCGCAAGTGATTCTTTATATAATTTTGCAGGCCCATTGCTGTATTATCAGCAATTAATTGCAATTACAAATTGCATGTTATTTGCCTATTTACCCTATTCAATCGCAGACAAATATGAGACTGATAGCAGACTGTGTTGGGTCTGCGCTTCCACAGGTCCCGCTGGTTTAGAGACTTATTCCCGTTAATGAAACAAGACGAACAGCAATTGATCGATTTTACTTGCTAGCAAGGGAGGCTGGTCGGAACCAGGCTCTTGGAGCTGAACGCTCCTCACCTGTTTCCTAGCTAACTTCAAATAAACAGCCTTCCTTGCAGCCTTTTTATTGAATACAGTTACAGTTTACACAGGCACCACCCATTGTAACACCCCCTGTGGTGTGTCAGGCCCTTGTAAGTGTGTGTGTGTGTGTAGGTGCACGTGAGTGTGTGTGTTTGTGTTTGGGGGTGCAATTGTGTGACCTCCTGTTCACCAAAGGGTAATAAAGGCAGGAAGTTTACTAAACAAGAAAACAGAACCTTCACCTAGGATGCCTATAATAAAACACTATAGCGTCCCCCACCATTCAACAGGCTGGGGAGGGGGTCAGAAACAAAGGAATGTCTTTGATCATACAGTTTGAACCAAGACTTAAAAATTTAAGTAACACAATGACAGCATTTAACAATTTGACTCTAACAGACTGACTGCTTTATTTGGCAACATTTATCGTTTTTAAGACGTATATAAGCTGAATAAAGGTTAGAAATCAGAATGTGTTGCAATAACTGGCATGTAACAAAATGTTCAAAAGTGCGATAATATTGTATCATAAGTGAAGAATTTTGGTAATATTGTATGGTTGACTACACATGCTCTCATGTAATGTTTTCCAAAGTATTACGTTACTGTAATTGTTCTATATTTTTAGTATTTCATTCTAGGGCTGTTTGATATAACGATATATATCGGATGACAATATGAAAACATCTATCGTTTCATATTATGATATCGTTTGTTTCATCGTGTCACAAAATAAACTGTTTACGGCAATATTTTTTTTCATTTTTTGATAGTCACTGTAGTGGCTATATTAAACTCTTTTTTTTTCTTATATTTAAAAAATAACCACACTACGGACGGAAAGCAGCTGTTTTTACACCTTGTCATTAGCTGCAATGACTGTAAACCTAGCGTGCGGCTCTGCATCCGTTTGTTTATTTTCTAAACCTTTCACAATAAAGCTGAAGATCCTGTTGAAATTTTTCAAAATAAACTGAAATAATGACAAACAGAAAGACCAGTCAAAACAAATCAAGGACCTTATTTCTAAACGAGGTGCTACCTCTGTAGCATGGACATGGTTTGGTTATGAAAAGTCTGGCACAGACCAGAAAACTGTACCATGCAAATTATGCAGGAAACTGGTCCCCACCTCACACTCAAACACGGCAACCCTCTTCTATCTCCTACGCAAGAATCACGTGAAAGAGTGTGGAGAGTTTACGGATGAGAAGCAAAAAAGAGCAGTCAGGTGCACAAAATAAACCTTAGACTCGTTAGAACAGGCTTTTCCCCGCAGCATGCAGTGTAATAAATACTCACAAAGAAAATGGCAGCTGTTACAACTTATGCCTAAAAATGTATAGTTTCATGCATTGGTCAAAACACTTGACTCCAGCTACACGACGCCCAGCTGAAAACACTTCATGCAAGTCGAGTTGCCTGAGATTCAAAGAAAATGTAAATTTTTTGCTATATTTATCATTGTCGGGACGATAAATGTCTTATATCAGGATATGAGATTTTGGTCATATCGCACAGCCCTATTTCATTTATCTCTGAAGGGAAGACAGAAAACAAAGCTGTACTGCTAATAATAATTAATGTAGGCAAAGGATAGAAAGAGTAGAGAGCTCTACAACTCTGGAGGAGATATGAACATTACATTATTTCTTATTGCACAAAAGGCTAAGAACTTGATAGTAAAATGCCCCAGAAAACAACCTGCTGCGACTGTAACAGTATATCAGCTCTTTGGCATGTTGTCTCTGTAGAGATGCTTGGAATCTTGTTTATACACAATCTATAATGCTAACGCAAAGTTAGCATCAAAGACCTCAGCTAAAACTGAAGGTGCTAACAGCATTGGCAATTAAATTAAAGTTTATATTAACAATGTGACTGTCCATATCAGGCTATATTGTGTCGTAATGAAGAAGCAGTGGAGTAAATCAGTAACTTAAGGCATTATTTTTATTGATCAGTGTTCCCAACATTGACCATCATTATCAATAAATGAGTGAAAATGGGAAGGGTATTTATTTTTGCTGCAGTGTAACTGTGTTTGAGAAGAGGTAGTAAATCTGTTTCTCTGCAATGTTGTGGAGGAGAGACTCGTGAGCCATTTTCACATCAGTTTAAAAAAATTACAAAATAAGCTTGTTCATTCCATGTGTCTATTTTCTATCTCACCGGTAGCAGTAGTTGTTTGAGCCACACAGTTTTCATTATGGTAGGACAACAGAGCTAACTTAACAGAGTGCATTCTTAGCCCCCTAATGCAGTTGTTTTCAGTTACTGGCAAATTTACAGGCATTGGTCCTGGCACTGTACCCACCAAATATTTAAAACAAACTCCAGATTGCAAAATGCAGATTCTGAGCACCCGTCTGTAGTATCAGTGAAACTGTGCATGTTAGCTGGCATGTAGGAAACACACTATCAGCTGTCTAGCAGGAAAACGCACTTCCACTGTGTGAAAGAGCTAAAGAGAGTCCAACAGTGTGTGAGTCACTGAATCGGTGGACTCAGTCCCAGCCTCTCCTTCCCTCTCCTGTTTTCTGGTTGCTTTTGGATGTCGTAGATCCAGTGTTTATTTGCCCAGTGCTTCTCTAGTGCTAAATGTGAGGCCATTTTTAAACACAGATTTCCTTAATGTGAACTAGCCTTTTTCAGTTTTTACCTCAGACATTTTGGAGTGTTCCAGTAGTACGTTGTCCCCGTTGAACTCTGCCAGTATGATTTGTGTGAATTCTATTAAAGTCTTGATTTTATTTTTTTAATTTAATTATTTGAGACATATACCTTAATTAGTTTGTTGCAGTGTTTGCAGAAGTCCACGTTTCTTTCGTGATATGATTTCATTGCTTCATGATACTTCTTTCTTCCTCCCTTTTCTGACAGTTCTGTTCACATGCAACAATATACCTGGTTCGGGTATCAGCATGGCTACAGCAACTCAATCTGTGTCACTTTGAGAGCTGCTTTAAATGTGCGCTTTTCACTCCAGAGACAAGAGAATGATCTATTTGACTCTTAAATTGCAAATGAAAGTTATGAAAGGAAATATATTTACCCTTTTTTCTTTTCTTTTTTTTTTTTTAAATTCACACCTTACCTTAATTGGGTTAAATTGGTCTTGTTTTGTTCTGAACATTTTTGTCAGAACATTTTTTATGTTCACTTAAAGAGATATTTTGATTTTTAACTTTCTGTTTAATTTTGTATTTGTTGTTTGGTCGAGTGTGTATGACAGATAAAAACTGGAATGGCCTGTAAACACGGTTATAGTGGGGAAAAAGAAGCAGGTTCTCTTTGTTTCCCTGTGTTTTTTATTTGTTTGTTTTTTAAATTTAAATAAAACTTTTTTGTTTTTTTGTTTTTTTTCTCTATTATTTTGACTGCGTTGACTTCTTCTCTTAGCATCAACCAACCTTATTAGCAAATTAATCACAGGCAAATAAATAAATAACTAAATTGCTCTTGTAAAAACGATTGGTTGAAGGCTCAGCCTATCGTCGAATGTTGATATAGTCATCAAATCACCCAGCCTCAGTGGAGGAGGTTTTAAACCAGTTCCTGCACTGCAGAAATGATCATGGTTGGATTTATGTATTTATGAAAATGTAGACAATCCATGTCATGCTCATTGGCAAACGATTTGTCAGAAGTTGCTAGCCAGTGAACACAAATCAGATCCACCCAAGATGCTGACTGCCAAAACTCTCACCTAGAGGCTGCATAACAAGACTTTACTAACTGATCAATAACAACATCTATCTTTTAGACATTGTATGAATTTAGCAAGTCTTTGCTCTATATTCCAAAAGGCACCATCGGCACAACACACTTCTCAGTTCAGTTGGCCCATGTGTCAAAGTGGCCACCCCCTGACTTTAAGCATTAATAATATCCAAATTCACACAATGCTGGTTTTTATACATGGCTGTAAATACCTTTTCCTGCAATCAGGTCGGACTCTTTAACGTGGGAAACTATGGGCACAAGTGGCTGCTCCAGGAGCTACAGTTTTTGGCACTTTCACCTGAGCCTATTTTTTTTTTTTCCAGCACCAAAGGTTGCTGCTTGCTTCGAAACCACACACATATATGACAGCAAAGCCTCTAGTATACAGCAGTAACAAAATGCATGCTGACAAACAGAATAGTGGTAACATATTGTAGTAAACACATTATGTAAGATAATGGAAGTTACTGTGGTATTTTTGACTGACTGTAAATAAAAGTCAGAGATACATGGGTCGACAGAGAGGTCATCTTATCCAGTCTGACTTGTGTGACCCAGTGCTAGTGCTTAAGGCTTAAGGAAGCCCAGTGACTGTAAGTTCCTGCTGAAGTCTGCCTAATCTCTGCTATGATTAGCTCCATGCCATCATGCACAAAGTACAGACATCCACTCTCTCACTTTATACTAAGCTGGAGATGGATGAAGAAGCCCTGGGACCATGTGGTTGCTTGCTTGTGGTTAAATCCCTGAAAGTGAATGAGAGATCTTCTTCTTACTTTTCACCATACTATGAGACGTACCAGTGCTACTGGCTGAATTTCAATCAGCTCGCGATTTTGGGAAATCACCTTGACTTTCATCAAAACACCTCCTACATTACCTTCTTTGGGTCATTTGTGGGTGTGTCCTCACATTCATAAAAGAGCTTTTGATTGTCAGTGAACACCCACTCCCATTGAAGAGCTGAGCATTTCTGTCAGCATGCAAAGCTGGATACATTTAACACACAATAGACTCTGAAAGTGCTGCACACATCTTGGACTCTTGATTAGATCTTTTGGCTTAGACCTGTGATGGCATGCTGAGATGTGTTACTTCCACCAGAAATTCTAATCCAAGTTTATCACAGTATTTTCTCAGTCATTGAAAACCAGTGAAACAGAGTGATTTTGAGTCTTGCTCTGTTTTGCAACTGCAAAAGCAAAAAACCCTTGTTGGACCAAAATGCCTCAATTATATAGAGCTTTATAAGGCAGGTAAATGTGTAGTAAATAAATATAATTTAGAAGGTATATAGGAAAATGTGGTAGTCAGGGCTTGTGCAAGGGTTTCAGAACTTAAGGTGCTCTTTGGCTTCTGGGAGACACTAAATTTTATTTATTATTGGTTATTTTTTTAAATCTGTTTACTTTTATATTTTTACTTTGAATTTTCTCCGACATCATATTTCAGATTTGGTGATTTAAAAGACCAAAAAAAGTAATAAACAAAAAAAGAAAAACCCTGCAAAAAGTATCAAAAAAACAACCTTTTACTGAAGGTTAACTCTATCATAGGTCATGTTACTGTCTTCTCATTCAGGAAGGTGCTTGTGTGGGTAACCTGTGTGGGACATAGATTCTTGTTTGGTTAAGTGAGCAGCTCTCCATTGCTTCTTCTCCACCCTCATGGTACTATTGGGGGTTGCTAGTCTGGAGCCAGTTCTGCCTTGATTTGAAAACCAGCCCGCATTTCATCAGGCTTGAGAAATGATTATTGTGTAGTGTTGTTAGCAGAGGTTTGGGTAATTTCTGTTGGGGGAAAAAATAGTGTACGGAATCTGTGGGCTGCATCTGCCAATCATTGAATTTCCTGCAGTAGCATCACAGCCACACATATCAGCGGGCCAGGGGTGTTGACTACCCATTCCTTTTACTTCTCTGGCACAAAAGGGAATAAGTAGATAATAACAATTTTTTTTTTTTTTTGTAAAAAAATAGCCATCGACCAAACTATTGTTTTAGACACTTATATTTGTCCCAGTTCATCAACCATAAAGTGTCTGTGCTGGCCCATGGTTTAACATGTATATTTATATGTAGTAATCCCAAGCAGAAGTAAAGCTTGCCCTCCTCTACTGTTTCATCACTGCAAGCTTGGTCCGGACAGCAATGGCTGGTTGCGAGCTATGGGGCAGCTTAGAGTAAAGTCACTAAGCCTAAAACTAGATATCTCCCTACCACAGTTGGGAGCCACATATCTGGAAAGGTAACCCTGGGGCTTTGTCTAGACCCTTCTTGCTGAATTTGAACATCTGTCATATACCAGACACTGACACTGATTGTTGATTGGCAGGTCATTCTTGTGGCCAGCCTACCTTTCAATTTCGATCAGATCACCTGTTGTTTTCCATTTTGTCAGCACATAGCAATCTCATAGTTGTCTCATATTCATTGTGATATGCTCCCTATTTATATGTATTTATATTTACTACTTTCTATGTTGTAAACACATACTGAAGACATATAATATATGAAGCAAGGTATGTAGAATAGCAAAGAAAAAATTGATAAATAGTCTCTGAATATGTCTTATTTTTTTGTATTCCTCAAAGCAGCCACCCTTTGCTTTGTTGACAGCACTGCAAACCCTTGGCCTTCTCTCAATAAGTTTATGATGTAGTCACCCGAAATAGTTTTCACTTCACGGGTGTCCCTTGTCAGGGTTCATATGTGGAATTTCTTGCCTTCTTCATGGGCTCAAATCATCAGTTGTGGCAGCTGACAGCCCTATTTGACAACTGTTAGAATTCAAATTATGGCAAGAACCAATAAGTTAAGAAAAGAGAAATGACAGTCCATCATTACTTTAAGAACTGAAGGTCAGTCAGCTGGAAAAATTGCTAAAACTTTGAATGTGTCTCGAAATGCAGTCACAAAAACCATCAAACTCTACAATGAAACTGGCTCACATGAGGACCACCCCAAGAAAAGAAGACCAAGAGTCACCTCTCCTGCTGAAGATAAATGTATCCGAGTCACCAGCCTTAGAAATCACAAGTTAACAGCATCTCAGATTAGACCCCAGATAAATGCCACACAGAATTCCAGTAGCAGACACATCTCTACATCAACTGTTCAGAGGAGACTGTGCGAATCAGGCCTTGATGGCCTATAAAGCAACAAGCAGAAGAGATTTGTTTGGGCCAAGAAACCCAAGGTATGGACATCAGAACATTGGAAATCTGCGCTTTGGTCTGATGAGTTCAAATTTGAGCTCTTTGGTTTCACCTGCTGTCTCTTTATGCGACGCAGAAAAGGTGAACAGATGGTCTCTACATACATGGTTTCCACTGTGAAGCATGGAGGAGGACGTGTGATGGTGTCAGGGTGCTTTGCTGGTGACGCTGTTGGGGATTTATTCAAAATTGAAGGCACACTGAACCAGCATGTCTACCACAACATCCTGCAGTGACATGCCATCCCATCCGCTTCTTTTTCAACACGACAATGACCCCAAACACACCTCCAGGCTGTGTAAGGGCATTTACCAAGAAGGTAGCGTGATGAAGTGCTGCGCCAGATGGCCTGGCCTCCACAGTCATCTGACCCAACAGATGTTTTCGGATGAGATGGACCGAGGAGTGAACGCACAAGGGTTAACAAGTGCTCAACATCTCTGGGAACTCCTTCAAGACTGTTGGGAAACCATTTCAGGTGACTACCTCATGAAGCTCATCAAGAGAATGCCAAGAGTGTGCAAAGCTGTAATAAAAGCAAAGGGCGGCTATTTTGAAGAATGTAAAATATAAAACATGTTTTGAGTTATGTAAATAATCATGAAAATAAAGAAAGACCATTAAATTAGAGAGCCAGTACTACTAAGGTTATTCTGTCCAGCAATAGCAGTAAGAGGAGGAAAAAAGCAGTAACTGATCACCAAAACAAAAATGATGCACGACTACTTATGCACCCCTTACCCTGACCCAGAACCCGGAGGCTGTCAGGGCTGGTAATTATAGGGGCTGCTTTGTAAACCAGGCACATCCATGACTGCTTTTAGTGAACGGACACACCCATCCCTGGAATTCCTGGAAGAGAACATTGCTGGTTTGGCTGTGTTTTAGTGCCTACTGTAATTATGTGGCCTTTAATTGTGTTCTGTTAACACCGTTAGCTTTGGATGAGCGGTGTGACCAGGGTCTCAGGTCTTGTTCGTGAATTCAAAGCTGGCAAAGAACACTCGTGGGGAAAAAAAATATAAACAATCTGTATGGTGACACTCGTGATGTGACTTGAAGCTCCTTCCTAATGCATTTTTGTATGACAGGCAAGGGGCCGGTGACCAGGTCTTATCCAGTCTAGCAAGGTATCAGTTTAAAGTAAAAAGAGCAATCAATGGAAGAGTATTAATATTAAACCACATGCCATCGTTTCTCTGATCTCATTAGGTGTGCTTATCGGAGAAAGCTTGGCAAAAAAGCATTCTGGTTGTGATGAAACTTTTCAGCCTGTTTTAAGGCTGTCAGAGAATCGCTGTTGGTCCTTAGCACAGCCAAACAGACCAGGATGCCACAAGGTGAATGGGAATCTTATACTCGGCCTCCTTCATCCTTTCCATCAAATTCCAGGGATATTTCTGTCTTCCCTCGCCAAACACACAAACCCATAAACACAAAGAATCAGGAATGTGGACAACTCCTTCTGATGCTCTGTGTGTGGGGAGGGCGTGCGCGCCTGGTGGTTCTTGCCAGCAGAATTAGGAATTAAGAAACTTTTCAGATTTTGAATCTCTTCTGACATGTTTGTGCATCCACTCATTAAATGGAAGTTTTTGAACTCCGAAAAATTTACTATTTAAGAGGTTTGAGAACTTTGAAAAAAAGACATTGTTTTACATTGATTTTTCTGTTTCGCTCTGTAGGTCGAGAAATAATTAAAAAAACAAAACAAAACAGCAAGCTTGATGAAAGAGACCCAGCAAAGACGAATCCTTGTTTCTTTCCCCTATTTTGGCATTTTCCCACAAAAAGGCGCATTGTTAAGAGGAGAAACAGTGAAATATAACGTTTAGGGTTAAAAACATTCCTGGTTTGTATAGTAGTAATGGCCATGTGGACACGATACATACCAGGATGTCGGCATATTTACTTATACGAACTATAGATCTTGCTGCTTCTATTATGTATTTCTGTTTGCATGTAAATAGATAGATGGACGGCATTAATGAAGTGTTTTTCCAGTTTCACTGATTGAGCGGCACTCCTACATATGGTTACATTGTTTGTAAGTGGGATGGCACTAGACCTGGAGTTAAATTCCATTTGTTTGTACATTTACTTTGCTAGTAAAGACTACGTTCAGTTTTAATACAATGTGCTGGGGAACTAGGCCAAAAAATTCAACCCCAAGTATTTTTGATTTTTTTTAATGCCTTTGTGTTGGTGACAGCTGTAGCGAGAGCCATTTTATGGTTGTCTATCCACCTCATTCTTGTAAACGCGCTCAAATTTCCCCTAATATCTTCTCAGTGCATTGAATTATGAGAAGCCAAACAATTCAAAAGCTTGACCAAAACAATATTGCACTCATCCAGCTGGACTCTGCATGCATTCCAGTAAGCATACTGCAGTTTCCAAACCGAAAATACCCAGGCTTTTACTTTCTTTTCCCGCTTGATAGCAGTTCTTAAGGACACGATTTATGTGTTAGAGAATTAAATTAAACTTGGTCAAGGAGGAAAGCTGGGAAAAAAAGAATATCAGAAAACGGATGACATAAAATATAAAGAGCACGCTTCGTGTATTTTTACTGCAGTTGTTCTGCAAATGACATATAAGCTTTAAATATTTAACTTTAAATATACTATGTTATGTTGATCTTTTGAACTGAAGGGCACGTAGAGTTTGAATGTGTACAGCAGTCTGGCACATATCAATATCACTGCCCAGCTTGTGAGTAGAGTGAGATAAAGTTAATTCAGTGGCATAACATTTGTTTCTTGTATAGCATTAGATTACGGACACTCTTACACTGTTTTTGTAATTTAATATTTTTTAACCTTGTTGCTTATCAACACGTGTCACCGCCTTGGGTGACTCAACATGCGACTCCACCCTTATGCAAAGTAAACCGACTTGCTGTGCAGCTAACACCTGAACTGTATGCAGTATCGTTTGTTGTCGCAGCTTAACCGGATAAGTGGTGTCTTTTTTGTGCAAGCAGCCTGCAATTGAACAATTCAAACATTAATAGTAAAATTTAAAATGGCACATGCAGATACTTTTTTTTTTCCCCAGTCATTTTGTTTTAAAATTGTACTGCCTGTCCTGTTTTAAAGGCTTTTAGCTTTTCATAACACACTTTTGAGAATTTAGGCATGACCTGCATTGATGTGATATTTTATCAGGTTTTCAGTCAGTTCTGAAATATCAGCCCTCCTCACCACTTGACTAACTGACATAACATAACTATTTATTTGTTGATTTCTTCACATATTTTATAACACTTTTCAGTGAGATCATTTCAGTTATTATTTTGTTATTCTATGTCCTTAGTGTTTTATCTTCAGTATTTACAGTGAAATTTTGAGTTAATCTTTAGTTGTTTCATAATGGGTACAAACCCTTATTCTCTTCCCTTTTCACACAGTGAGTAGTTTCTTGAAAGGTTGGCATGTAAACTATGTGCTAAGGCCAAATCTTCTGAGGCTAAGGTTTCAGCAGGCTTGTTTGACCTAGACATAACTCCCAGAAGTGGCAGACTCCTATTGTGTCAGTTGTTACTTCTGTAAAACTATTTTTTCCTCTGCATCTGTAATCTGCAATATCCATCCTAATCTGAATTTATCGTGAAACTCCAGGTACCAAGAGACTAATGTGATAGATCCTCTGTTATTGTGTGCCCTTTGGGGGACCAAAGGGGATTGGCTTTGTGCTTCTCAGGTCAGTCAACAGAGGGATGCCAGGAATTCCTTTTGTCTGTACTTGCCTTGTACTTATTTATTTAACTTTTTTCAACAAGAGTCACAAGGTTAACGGTTGGCTCTCTTTAGACTACCTTTAACTGACTATTTTTCTGATGTTATTTAGTAATTGCAAGGAATGTCATTATCATTTGTTCTGCCAGCAGCCATTGTTTACGGGTTATTGTGTTGCTATGTCTTGATAGAACTTGATAATCTTAAAATTAAAAAATTATATTAAAGACATTATTTAAATGGTAAATGGCCTGTATTTATATAGCGCTTTACTAGTCCCTAAGGACCCCAAAGCGCTTTACATATCCAGTCATCCACCCATTCACACACATTCACACACTGGTGATGGCAAGCTACATTGTAGCCACAGCCACACTGGGGCGCACTGACAGAGGCGAGGCTGCCGGACACTGGCGCCACCGGGCCCTCTGACCACCACCAGTAGGCAACGGCTGAAGTGTCTTGCCCAAGGACACAACGACCGAGACTGTCCGAGCCGGGGCTCGAACCGGCAACCTTCCGATTACAAGGCGAACTCCCAACTCTTGAGCCACGATCGCCCACTGCTTATGTGCCAATCCTCGAATTAGAATGGTGTGTTACACCAAAAAGCAGTGTTTCCTGTGGGAAAAAAACTTCAGTTCAGCAGGTTAGTCAGGTATATTGATGCCTGCCCAACAGAATCCGTGATGGAAAATACAAGTGGGCAGTCCCCGTGTCTTATTTTAAACGATCAGTCATTTCTACCATGCTAACTCTATCCCTTCCTGTGTCATGTTTTCCGTTCCAGTTGTCTCCCTGGTCAGGTTACTGTTGTGATGGTCATTGGTGTCATTTAGTTCTTGTCTGATTGTTTAATGGGCTTACTCACTTCACAGTGTTGTATTAAATCTAAGTCATAGCTAAGGTGTAGCCCTAAAACCTATATAGTTTGGTATGCACTTCCTATGAAATGTAACTACACATATCGACACAGACCTCAACAAGCTCGAGGGGTATGTAAACACAGTATGTTTATTTACACAAGGATAACACCTCTGTGGAAAAAATGTAACAGGTTGTAATTGTATGAAGCCCGCTTACTATAATAATATAAAAAGCTAGTATTCTGTCGATGTAGACAGATGTTGGTTTTCTTGGTTTCATAGCTTAAACAGTCTAAGTGTAGACTCAGAGTTGACCCTGAAATATTTTCTCCTTTCCACAAAGTTAACTGTTGATCAATATTGAGCTCCATGTCCAACATAAACATCTTAGTTTCACTCATGAAGGCAGATTGCTGAACACACCCCAGCACACAAGCGTAAATGCAAATGACATTGTCCACTACAACACTGAGTCTCCAGGGATTTAAAAAAAATACTCAAAATTAACTGTCTTGGACTTCACGTGGTTTGGTAGTAGGGCCACAACTGGAACCTGCAGCAGGTGGAGAACTGCCAGCTGTAGTCTAAGAGGATGAAATAAAGTTTAAGATGTACTGGAGAAGCTTCTGGTTATATTACCCAATTATTTATTTGTTAAAACTTACTTTGCAATAAAAAAAACATTTTACGGAGAAGAACCTAATGAGCTAGCTTTGATAATTCGTTTAACCAACCATCTGAACATCTGTGCAGTTATGTACACATGCCTGATTTTACATACACCCATGTAATACAGCCTGTGCACAAGCCTTCTTTAAAAACGTTCTCTCTCTCTCTAGTGACCATCCCAAACAGGTTTTACAAAGAAATGGTATGTGCTCTCCCATCAATCATAATGCACACATGAAGTGAACACTGGATGTGTTCACTGGATGAACAGAGCTGTGTTGCGTGTGCACATTGATAGGCTATACCTGTGGAATGGTCATTAGACACTAGAAATGTCTAGTGTCTAAAAGTAACATTCAAAACTATGCAAAATATGGAGGTAGCTGTTTTTAAAAGATATTGGGGGGGAAAAAATAAATGCTGCTGTAATCACTTTCCAGAGGTCTGCAGTCCTGCCTTGAACAAAAATAAATAGTCGTCCTTGTATCTAATAAGCCTTCAAAGTGGGCCTCCTGCTTGGTATTTCATCGTCTCACCAGTGCATCTTGCAGGTGTTTTTATCATAGCTACACAAAATAAATCTTTAGCTCTTTATTTTGGCCCATTTCTCTAACCTGTACCACCACCCACATGGGCAAAGTAGACACTTAATGCAATGTATTCTTCTCAGTAGAGTCTTGACAGATGTGTGTGAATCCACTCTTGTTGAGAGTGTGAATTAGAAAGAGAATCCAGTTTAGCCTTTTATCGCTAACAGGAATAATGATCTCTTAGTGTTTTGCTTTCAAACAGACTGTAATTATCAACAGGAAGCTTCAGACCACACATCTCCAGTGGGGGGGACTCCTCTCACTAGGAGGAGCGAGGGAGGAGGAAGAAATCCAGCATGTCGTCTAATATTCCTGTTCCTGAGCAAATTAAAGCTCCCGATCTGTGTGTACTCAGAGCGAATGGTGTCATTAAAGGAACTTGGAAATGTTATTCTTCATTTTGAGTGAATGAGTTTTTCACAAAAGAGCCGACAAAGACAAATTCTATTTAGGTTTTAAATTAATCAAATAAATATCTGCCATTTGATTTCATTATGTCTTAATTACTAATTACATCAATGTATGCATTTTATTTCCATTTTACATGGTGCTCTGTCAAAGTTGGTTTGTTTGTTTTGGGGTTGTTTGATTTTTTTTAGATTTTTTTTAGAAGCTTTTTATTTTGTAAAACTGCATTTTTATCAGCATATTCTGCTTTGTGGAAGGTATGTTTAATAGACTTTTTAAGTGTAGCCAAACATTTTCCTGTTTTTTGGATAAACAAAGTCCATCAGATCTCTTCTTCAGCTAAAGCAATAAACAATTTTAAAGCATTTTTGTTTAGATTTGTACAAAATTTTAATATATTTTTCTGTTTATATTTTAAGCCTTGGGTTTTTCCAAAGTCTTCCTGGTAATGTTTTGGGTAAACTTGTGTAAGTAAACAAACTGATTATGGACTGTACCTTCACTTCAGTTCTCGTCTTTGTGGCAGATATGTTCTCAAGATTGCTCTACAGAGTTGCACAACTAAAACATTTCTAGGAACTCTAACTCCATTGATGGTTAATGGATGTCGGCAGCCCAAACACAAACACAGCTGTTAAGGTCAATAGCGTGCTCTGTCTTCATTGTTTTCCTCTATGGCGCTAAGCACTTTTTGAACAGCCTGTTTGTCGGACTGAACTGACAGGCAGGTTGTCACATGTGTTGGAGGTCTCTTGTACTTGACCACTGGATGGCTAGTTGTGATGTCTGTTATCTACTTGGAGACTCAAAAGATGAACGGCACAATAGTGGCCAGCCATGTAGAGCTGTGAATGGGCTGAATGAATCAAGACCCTTGTTCTTGCTTTTGTAGACAGCACACACAGACTTTTGACTGGCTGGTTTTCTGAATGACTGATTCACTGACTGAACCTGTACACTGACAGTCTGTCTGGCCAGTACAGAATATGCTTTGTATGAGACTGGAAACACAGCGAGATTGTTGTGTTTTCTGTACATCATCAAGTTCTTCCCAATTCAGCCTGAGTGCTGGAACACACTGGGAGGCCATGGAGTGTGTGAACTTGAGAGAAAGGGCGGGGATGCTTCCACGCTCACTGGATTCACACAGCTTGCACGCACACCAAACCTAAAAAATGAGGAAAACAGTGAGTGTGGAAACATCTGTTGCCTCAGTTTCTCAGTGGCCACTTTGAAGCTGTTGTGTATGGCTTTCAGAGTTTTGCATTTGAATAAAAGCATTTTATTTCCAGTGTAATAGTTAAAAGATATTCATTATACCATTAAAGTCATTTGTCATTGATGAGAACATAACAATTAAGTTTTCAGTATTCCTAATTCAGTTTTTTTCCTAATAAAAATAAACAGGTAAAAGTCTGTTTTCCCAAATGAAGATAGCATAACCTACAGGACACCAGTGATGTGCAAAATGATTTTGGTGACACTATGCTACATACATTTATTTTGTTTTATTTGCATCGAGCAACTATTTTCATCAATATGTTCAAGCTGTATGAAAGTGGTTGGAATTTTGTGCAGTTGGAAAGAGAGGCATTGTTTGGGTTTTTACAGCATTTCTGTTTTGGAATCTTGATTTGAAGAATATCTTACCAACTGCCACTTTACTAAATGAAATAGTTGTGAGTTGAGCCATACTGTATGTGTGTGCATGTAATGACAGTTGAAATGGTCTAACAATAGCCAAGATAGTGACCTAATTCAATCAGTATCCAAATGGTGTGTTTGAGTCTGGTTGGTGGTTGCCAGGTTACACTGACAGATGGATTGAAATTGTCTGTAGTGTGTGGATTGTGTGTGTAGACTGTTTCATAGACAATCTGGCAACTCGGGTACCATTATGAACATGAGAAGCTTACTGATGCATGCATCCTTAACATTCATAATAAAATTTGAGATCAGATGGTCTTGAAATATTTGGAAAACCGAGGAGTGTTAGCAGGCATGCACAACAAGCTATGTAAAATGAAGTACTGTTTGATCCTGTGGTATTTACTTGTAGTGAAGTAGAGGGGTAGAGGCAAAAATCCAGACATTTTCCCGCCATTAGGGTGGTGACTAGTGTGAGTTTCCCAGCCAGCCTTCCCACTGGGCTGGTATTTCTGTTTCCCTGGAAGCGCTGTATTGGCTTTTTGACGCACAACAAGTGATCTTTCTCCCAGAGCCAGAATGCTCTATAATGACGGAGTGGAGAAGGTAAACCATTTCCCCGAATGGACATTAACAACTATACAACTGCCTACAACAACTTTTGACATCCCATCACTTAACTCTCAATTACCCCCAACAAACAAGCCAACAAACAAACTAATCCTTACTGGTTAATGGGAATATGAAGCACAACCTGTTCCCATGCAAATGCTGTGATAACAACGAGAACCACCTTTGCCAGCAATCAGCATGTTTTGATCAAACTGTTAATTCATTGTTTTTGCAGTTTTATTCCTTTCAGCTGCACTTCCATGATAATTTACATGATTTTATTAACCAGCTTGCTTTCTGAGGTTAGGGGAAATACTGACATCACTCAAATACAGCCCAGTACAGCAAGACAGACACACACACACACACACACACACACACACAATATCTCTGCTGTGTCTGGTAACTTTCCACAGTAAAATATATGTAGCACACACTCAGAACAGCTGGCTAATGAGGATTCAACCAGATTACCACACAGCGAACATATACTTGACTTTTCTTTATTCCTTGGTCACCAAGAACTCAAGTGTTTGGTTTAATAGTCTGCTAAATGTTTAGAGTAGATCACCAACATTGCATTCAGGAAAAAACAAACAAACAAAACTTTTAAGTAAAATCACATTTCGATCTTCTCTGGCTCTTTTGACTGAAGGACTGAAGAGCTCAGGCGATAGCAAGATATCTGTCATCCAACAGTGCATAATTTGCAGGAATGGCTACTTGGTGTACGGTTTTTTTGTTAGACAGGCTTTGACACAATAATCATTAGATGAACTGAAATTTAATTTTGCACAGAGTCAAGGTCATGTTTGTTGTTCTCAGTAGATTTTAACTCTCATTAATTTGTGCAACATAATCAACCAATGACAAGAAAACTTATCACCTTTTTTCTGTACTTCCCACCTTACAATAATTGTTTTGGCTTGTTTTGTTTCTGCATTAACTACTACATCACTGATGTTTTGGGATGGTGTTAATGTTGGATAGAAAAAAGATTAATAAATAAAACAAATTGTAATGCTTAAAAATGGTAGGAATTTTTGAAGATTAATTGTTCTCTGGTGATCTGAAACTCAAATTGCTTCACACAAGATAGCAGGACATTTTATTTTATTTTTTCCCCCTCTCTCTCGTTTTGATTTACTGACCAACAACTTCCCTTCTCCTGTTGTTTGGGTGAGTGGGTCCAAAGAAAGCTGCCCCTCTCAGCCCACTGGTTCTGGACAGCAACAGAAAAATCGCAATAGAGTTGATCCTTTTAGCTTTCAAAATGGTTGCCTGCTTGTGATGTGTTTCGAGGACATCTCTAAATTGTAGCTGAAAAACTTGATCTCATTTCCTCATCTGTTAATTTGTGGTGTGTAGATTACAGACGCTGCATTACGTGTGTATGTGTGTGTGAAAAAGATGCAATATACATCTTCATTTCCATCTTAAATTCCTTCCTTTTCTACTTCACTTCACCACTTCACTTCTTCACACTCTGTATCTTGCTCCCATCTCTTCCTCCTCCTGCAGTTTTTCTTTCTTTCCTTTACGCTTTCTCTTTTTCATTCTCTTCCTGTTTCCTTTTCCTTGCCTTGTACTGCAGCGCTGCATCAACCTGTCTCTAAATGTGTAGTAAGGGGGATTGAAAGTGAGAAGCTTTATGTTGCAGATGTCCAGCTGAATGCTGATCTGCATTACTGTATGCACCCACTGACCTCTCCACCTCCCGCCACTGGTCAGTCAGGGAGTTGTGTTCAGGGGTTTGCATGCAAAAAGCCCCAGCTTGAGTCAAACTTTAAGCAGAGACTCTCTCTTTTTTTCACCCAACCCTCAGTGGACCTCAGGCTGTACATTATTGCATTTCAGAATTACACCTTTCCAGCTCACATCACCCCATTGTAAGAGGTCAGAGGGCAAGATGGAGTTTTCGGGGACTGGCAGACGCTGTGAGCAGAGAAAGAACATTTTGTGCCTGTGAAATGCAGCGCTCGTTTCCTCCTGCTGAGCACAAACAGCCTGCTGAATGGTTGGTGGGACCACACAGTCTGAAGGTTCTGATTGGCTTTTGTGTCAGTTGGGAGATGGGCTAGAAGGTCATCTCATGGTCACTGGCCAATCGGGGAAAGACAGCAGTTTTCAGGAACTTCCTGTGTTCCTGTAAATGACAAATAAGAAAAATTAGCCAGTGATACTTAAAATAACTGACAAAATGGATTCTGTAGTTGATTTTTGATTCGAAGTTAACATCAGGGCTGTGCGATATGACCAAAATCTCATATCCCGATATAAGACATTTATCATCCCGATAACGATATATATCACAAAAATTTTACATTTTCAGCTAATTCTGTGAATCTCGGGCCAGTCGACTTGCGTGAAGTGTTTTCAGCTGGGCCTCGTGTACCTGGAGTCGAGTGTTGCATAAGTTGAAACGGCCTCAATTAAGTGTGCTTATATTAAATATAAGAGGAAGAGAGAACTTCAGGAAATCATACAGTGACCATCAAAACGATGAAAAAATATTGCCGTAAACAGTTGATTTTGCGACACCACGAAACAAACGATAGCATAAAATGAAACGATAGACGTTTTCATATCGTCCTCCGATATATATCGTTATATCAAATAGCCCTAGTTAACATTATAATTAGGAATTTGCTAGGCAAGTGTACTGAAAGGTTTCTGTATTAGATGGTGTCAGTATTCAATATTTGGTCATGCAGGATTTGCAAAATATACAAACGGTAGTAGTGTTAAGGGTAAAAATCATAATCACAAAACTGAACAACAAATAGTTGGCAGCTTTTGCAAGTTGTAGGTCACTGTTGTTGTTGTTGTTGTTTTTTGTTGTTGTTGTTGTTGTTTTTTGTTGTTGTTTTTGGTTGTTTCTGTCTCGCATTTCTAATTCTGTAAACAAAAATAAATGTGATATTCATGTCGAAACGTGTTGAAACTGAACGGAAATTACTGAATTTCCTGGGGGAACGCACCTGAGGGATTAATAAAGTTTCATCTAATCTAATCTAAAAACCAAGCAGCAGCATCTGGAACTGAAAAATGAAGCAAATGCAGAATTGCAGTTCCTCCAGCGGCCACTTAAAGCTGGCTCCAAAAGTGAGTCACTCCCTATAGACTATTACGGTAAAATGTCCGACTTTCTAATAAAAATAAGCAGGTTTTCACCCTGGAACAAAACCTTTTTAAAGCCTGGTCATCATCTGCAGGCCCCCAACACCATGGAATAGTTGTGTATGCTTGGTGTAGTGATTAATGCATTTGCTTTGCATGCAAAGGACCTCTGGTTAGATTCTGGGAGGAGAAACGAGCCTCAGGAGGTTACAAGCTAGTGTACTACTAGTGAACGTCCCAAGCTTGGATAAATGGAAGATTTATGTCAAGAAGAGCATCATGCGTAAAATGTGTGTCAAATCAAATATGCCGGACCATCTGCTTTAACGACCCCTACCTTTACTGTAGAAACACCTAATACTCTTTATCTAATACATCATATTAGGCTACTGTGCCTCTTAACTGCTTTTATACATACAAATAAACAGCTTGCTCTAATACGGTTTTAAATGTTCATGTAAGGAAGACTGACTCTTTTATCATTGCATTTAAACAATGTGATCTAAGATTCAGTGCTCTTTGCATAAGGTACTTCCTTTCTGAACGTGGTAAATAAATTCTCCAGTGTCTCCCTCCTCTCTCCTGCTGTATGCAGAGCTGCCGGTCTTTCATTGCCCCCACACTTTTGGATGTTTATTATTAATCCTCTATTTATCCAGAAAAATCTCAGAGATTCAAATCTCTGGCATCATGGCAGTAAAAATCAAAACTCAAACAACACATAACAACATAACAATTAGAAAATACAACAGTCCATACAAACGAGTACAAATATGTGAAAAATATACAACAACTGATCATTAAAACGGTCACACTGACTGAAAGAGTTATCCTCTCGTTCCTTTAAAATGGACTTAAACTCCCTCATGACAACCATTTCTGAATCACTGTAACTGTCACTATAAGGGGTGGATAGCAATACTTGGACATACAACAATGATGTGTAATGGACTTTATGAAGGCATCTTATGTACCAGGTCTGTTAGTGTTGAGGCTTTAAAACACGACTTCACAAACCAATAGGTATTGCCAAAGTGAATGTAATTTCACAGTTGAAATGTAGTTTTGGTGCATTTCAAATGTGAAATTGAAATGAATTGATTGGTTGATCATCTAAAAGTAAACAATTTTGTCAATTGCTACGGCACTCTGTTTTTAATCATATTAAAGCAGAAAAGCCGACCTGTACTGGTTGATTTCCTCTTTCCTGAATACCTTTGCTATTCTTTCTGCTACTTATACTTAAAGAAAATCAAAAATGGTAAATGGCCTGTATTTATATAGCGCTTTTCTAGTCCCTAAGGACCCCAAAGCGCTTTACATATCCAGTCATCCACCCATTCACACACACATTCACACACTGGTGATGGCAGCTACATTGTAGCCACAGCCACCCTGGGGCGCACTGACAGAGGCGAGGCTGCCGGACACTGGCGCCACCGGGCCCTCTGACCACCACCAGTAGGCAACGGGTGAAGTGTCTTGCCCAAGGACACAACGACCGAGACTGTCCAAGCCGGGGCTCGAACCGGCAACCTTCCAATTACAAGGCGAACTCCCAACTCTTGAGCCACGATCGCCCCAAAAGCAGATTAACAGTTAATAAATACAGCAGTGTGGGTATGCTTTTGTAAGTTGCTGCTTCTTAGTGTCTGAGAGTTGTTCAGAAATTGTATTAATGCAGCATTAACCCCTGAACCAAACACAAACTTCCTAATCTTTATTCTTTAAGCACAAACATAAACAGGTTAAAACCATCTGTTCAATCTTTCTTTTGTGTTTTAGTCTGTGCTATCATCCACTACGATCTGTCTTGTAATGCTTTATACTGTGTGTCCAGATCTTTCAATATAATATAACAAGTCTCTGTGGATAAATCATTGAAATATAAATAAAGGGGAGTAGCCATACGCATCTGCTCTGGCCTGTTGTCTTTGGTTTGTTTGACAGAGTTGGTGGAGGCAGCATGTTGAAACGTGTTCCAGTGTTTTATCGCTCAGCATTCTATAAACAACACATCATTTCTTATAACTTTGTGTTGTTTGGTGCTGGTTTAAACAGCCTCTGGCTAACCTATGTGGATGACACAATCAAAATTACAGTTTCTTTGGCTTCAGAAATCACTGTCCCTTTGTTTATGCCTCAAAGGACACACAACCAAATAATTTCAAGCAGGGATTTACAGTGTTTCCATAGCAGTTAGTGTTTGTTTCTGTGGCAGACACGTTACTGTTTAGAGTCAGTTTGAGCCAATCAGCTTATGTCATGTTGAAGCAGCGAGCAGTGAGCTGCAGTAAAGGTGGGTTAAAGGCTGCTGCTGCTCAGCTGCGTGATGGTGATGGTGAAAGGTATGTGTCAGCTAGTCAAATAAGCTGCCTTGGTGTTTTGTTGTCTATCACGCTTCATTTAAATTCCCCCGCCGCAGAGACAAAGGCCATGACGAGATGTGGCTGCTCTCTATATGCATGTCAATATGGTGTTTTTCTTCTGGAACTCCTCAGTCACTTTTTCCTGTCATCAGTTACAATATCCTCTTATTTAGAGGAACACCACAGCAACTGGACGAGTTATTTGTAGCTCTGTTGGCTGGAAAATCCGGAGTGGATCAAGGATGAAAGCACAGCTGAAGCACCTTTTTAGAATTCTATAATTATAATTATTCTGTAATTTTAAGAATACTACTACTACCACGACTACTTCCTTTGGCTGCTCCTTAAAGGATCGCCACAGTGGATCGTCTGTCTCAATCTTACCCTATCCTTAGCATCCTCCTCTGTCACCCCAACTTATCTGATATGGAAATCTTGTTCTTCGTAATCTGTGTGTTTGATTTGGCAAAGATTTTACAGTAGATGCTCTTCCTCACACAACAATCCCCATTTTTCCAAGATCGAGACATGCATTGTGGCTCCCCATGGTTGGGTTGCCTTTTATAATAGTAAGACTAAGAAAACAAAAATTCAAATGTGGTTGGTTGGATATGAAGCAGCTTGCATGAGTACCTCATATGTGGCTCTTGGTGTATTTAAAAGCTTTAATCTGGGCGGGTGTGCATGCATGCATTGTCAGTCATTCACTGGTAAATGCAAATCATTTGTTCAGAACTGAAGCCAGTAGTGTCATAACAGAGGCATGTTCACACTGAAGGCTGTCTGGTTATATTTATGTGTTATGGTTTTAGGTTCACTGCAAGCTCTGTTTGGTTGTTAAATATGGATTTGCATCAGTGGGAATAAATCAGTGTTGTTGTTTGCTCCAAAATTTTAACTTGTTTGTAGTGGTATTAAGGGCGAAATATTACATTTTGAATGGTGTGACGGTAGAATATTAAATAAAAATATTTTTAAAAGTCCAAATTAAAACAGAGGATATTGGCCTTTTGCAGTAGCTGCTCCTAAATGGTGGTACACACTCCCCCTTCACATCTGGAGTTATTTTAAAAGTTATTTAAAACACAGTGTTTATTTTTTGGCTTTTAAACCAGGCTGAGGTTTTAATGAGGTCTTCTTCTTCTTCTTCACAATTGTTTGTTAAGAAGTTTGTTTGCTTTTTTGTTTCATGTTGATTAAAAGATTTACGTTGTTCTTTAAGTGTGCCAGGTAAATAATAATGGCACATGGCATTCTACGATTGTGCTACAACCTGGAAATTTGAAAACCTTTTTGGTCTGCCTTCAGGGTGAGATTATCTTTCCTGCTGCAGCAAACCTACATGTGCATCGTCTGTGCAAAACATTCACATAGGAAACGTATAAGGGAGCAGTTAAATCTGTAGTCATCTTTACTAAATGACCACTGGGGCTCGAGTAATAGAACATGTTATCAACTCAACTCAGGGTTTGCTGTTGGAACCTCAGCCTCTCCATAGGCCAGAGTATCTTTGAGCAAGATGATGATAGCACAGCAGCACTGCCATCATGTATTTGAGTTTGTGTGGATAGGTGTATGAGAAACACTTAAAAGTGCTTTGAATTCTTGTAAAGCAGAAAATCAATTTTTAACTACAGGCTATGTACCTAAAAATTAATGTCATGTTCTGATGTTTTGTTTTGTTTTGTTTTTTATTATTTTCTGGGGAAAATTGTCTGACTAAAATACCCCCCTTTCTTTCTGTCTCCACAGTGGGGTGCCCAGAGAAGTGTGCACTGCGAGCGTGCACAGCAGACGGCGAGTGCTGCCACCCTCAGTGTCTGGGCAGCTGCACAGTCCCCGATAGTGACACAGCATGTACTGCATGTGTGCATTACTATTACCAAGGCCGCTGCATGGCTGACTGCCCCCCAGGCACCTACAAGTTCGAGGGCTGGAGCTGCATCAGTGCCGAGCTTTGCTCCAAAGCCCAATTTACCGACCTTGACAGATACGTTATCCATGGAGGAGAGTGCATGCCTGAATGTCCATCTGGGTACACACGTGCTGCACCAAACAGGTGAGCTGCTGTTCAACCTGAATTTAGCCTGGTTTAACACCCTCCTTATTGTTGCTTATTGTTGCTTTGCTAATATTGAATTTAGTTCCATCATAGTCTCTGTATGGCCTTCCAAATAGTGAAGGCCGTTAAGCATGCCGAGGAATTTCACCTAGACATGCTTTGGCTGCTTCTGTGAAATGTTGACGTCAAATCTTTCAGGGACAGAAATTTTAAAAAAGAAAGAAAGAAAACCCCGCTAAACCAGTTTGGCAAATAGATGCCTGTCAAGAACGCCGCTGTACATTCACTGTCTCCTGCCTTTCTCTCTGTCTGTCTCCAGTATGTTTTGCACAGCTTGTGATGGTCTGTGTGATAAAGTATGTGATGGGAAGGTCATCGACTCCATGACTGCTGCTCAGTCTCTCAAAGGCTGCACTGTTATCAAAGGCCACCTGCAAATCAACATCCGCAGAGGCCGTAAGTACTGCGGTGTAACACAGCAATACGACTGTTAATACTCGCATTTCTTTGTGAGGGAGGCCTGAGGAGCTGGTGTAGAACATTATGAAGATCTGTTATATTCACACCGTTAAATCAGACGCAAAAAGAAGTTATCACAGATTTTGCTACTTGAGAAAGTCACATGAGAACTCAACAATTTCAATATATTTCATTGTGCATTCAGGAAAGCTGTCGTCATGGATTACAACAGTTTAAAAATGGTTCTATAATAACATTATTTTACAGTAACAAGGTAATTTCCAGTTCAAAATAATCCTTATTTGTCTCCTCTTGGGCCTTTGTGCAGCCTGTGATTTAATCTACTGACTGAAACAACCTGGTTCAGTTCCCCTGTCCCTACCTTTAAGCTACCTTTGCTCTTATTGGCTTCCCTTCATAAATAGAAGGTTTGCAAATAGTAGGTGGGTGGAGCTTTTGTGCTCACAGCCAGAGTCTCAGGGTTTAACCCATATGAAAAATGCTGGCACACTCCAAAGCAGTTTTAAACTTTAAACAAAGAAAAATAACCAGGTTTGTTTTTTTGTAAGCGGGGCTTAATGTTCTCAAGCTTAATGCATTTATGATTATCATAAGGCCAGAAATGACAGGAAAATGTTGATACCTCTGTTAATTAGGTTCTACAGACCTTTTGGATGAAACACACTTGTTTAGTCATATGTCTGAAGGTCCATTTTGTTCCAGGAATAAGTCCTGGCCATGTGCCTAAGATAAACATATTACATATATCTGCTTACTTTCACACAGTATAGAGTCAACCGTCTGAAATGGAGCATTTAGCCCATTTTATATTTCATAGTTTTCACTCATGGTGATTGCTTGTACACATGCTGAAATTTTAGCCGTGTTTAAAAATTAGCATCCATCATTGTAACAGCATATATATGACAGGAAATGCGTAAAATGATAATAAGTCCTCTTTAAGCCAGCAATGAAGTACTAAAGGGTAAAATGCATCAATAGATAAATGAATGTGTTTGTGACGGTCTGTGTGTTTAGATAACATGGTGGCAGAGCTGGAAAGTTTCACAGGTCTGATCCAAAGGGTGACTGGTTACGTACGGATCATACACTCGCACACACTGAGCTCCCTTGCATTCCTTCGGAGCCTGAGATACATTGATGGAGAAAACCTCCATGAAGAGTAAGAACACACACACACACACACACACTTCTCTACGTGGATAAACATACAGCCAAGGTTTTAATCTCAATGCCTTACAGTGAAGACGGATGTTTGTGCATTGGGACACTCTGAGCTCATTTCTTCTCATGTACTTTTCTCAAGGATTCACCTGAATATTAATTAGTTCTATTCATTTATTCAATTCTGTTTTATTAGTTTAGTGCCACTTCACAGTAAACATTGCCTCAAGGTGCTTTATAGTGTAAGGTAAAGGTAAAAGTGGTTCTCTCTCTCTCATTTTACTTTTGAAAACTCTATGAACCACAAAAAAATTAGTGCTCAACAAACACAACTCTTGAGTAACTACATTTTCAGCTAATATATAAGAATGATGTGATCCAACATCCTCAAGATGTTCAATCTTTAGTGAAAAAAGTTCAACAAAACTTGAACAAGTGCAGTTGTTTGTTATTTGTTTGTGAATGAGGTATGACCTCCAACAGTCCCAGGAAAGGTTCTCTCAGGGTCATTGAGAGGCCTTCGTTTCCCTCTTCCATCTGTTTGTGTTCACAGGAATCTTACTGTCCCAAGGCCCACATTACAGTCATTCCTTGATGTCTGGGTGTTACCCAGAGAATCATAAAAAAAAACCTCCTCTCCAGCACACAAAAAAAATGTCAGCCCCTGGTTAATCGGATTTGCCAGGTGATTTTTATCCTGCTGTCAAGCAGTCCCTCTGCTGTCTAACTGGGTCATTAAACCTCCAGCTAGAAGAGAGATCTACCGAGAAGAGTAAAATAGCTACATTTTGTTCAATTAGCATAGCTTCCCCTAATAGACAAGTCACTAGTGGATATGTTGTGTAGTTTTCCATTACGTGCTGAAAATAAGGCCTTAACCTTGGTGGGAAAGTTGGCTCTCAGCCTAGCATGAATCACTATACACACAATACACTCATAGATAAACATACACGAATGAATGTAGAACGAAGCAGCATATTGATGACTGTAATCCATTCATCTCCTCCTCTTTCTGCCCTCTAGCATGTATGCCTTCTCTGCATTCGACAACCAACAGTTACAGTATCTTTGGGACTGGAAGCAGCACAATCTGACCATCAAAACAGGAAAGCTGTTCTTCAGAGCCAACCCTAAGCTGTGCATGTCCGAGATCCGCAAAATGTGGAACAAAACAGGCATCCAGGCCCGCTTTGATGAGAGTGATTTCCGAAACAACGGCGACAGAGCCAGCTGTAAGGGTCAAAATGAGCTTCAGTTTGAAAACCACAAACATTTAAATTGCTATGTCCAGTTCATGTGCTGAAGTTACTCTAGTTTACTAGAAGTTTGCAAACACCTCTTTTGAGCGTGATGCTGTTCTGCTTCTTACGTCAGTATTTACTGCGCCACTCTGTCAACACTAATTGCTGCATATTAATGCACACATACTGAAGCGCTTTTTTCCCCCTCCTTGCTCCAACCATAGGTGAAAGCACTATTCTGAAATTTAAGTCTAACAGCACCAGCAGCACAAGGATCAAGCTGACATGGCAGCGCTACCGGCCCCCTGACTACAGAGACCTCATCAGCTTCATTGTCTACTACAAGGAAGCGTATGTTTTTTGTTTATTTTAGTTTATCTGCAGGCTGAGTGTTACTGAGCTGAATCTTAATCCCACCACTTTATCAGCCAACATGTTTTAAGTTAACTGTCAGAGGTTAGGTTTCAGAAACATTAACAGGACTTTAAATACAGGAAATTTTACCTTAATCAAGTTTTATATTAACTTGGTACGTAGTTTCACAAATGTCCAGAGAATCAGCAATAGGAAATCTCACTTAATGGTTTTCCAGCCACAACTATTGGGCGAATATTAGGAGCTGACTTTAAGTGGACATTTAAGTGTTAAATCGTTGCAGAAGAATGAGGGGAAAAACTGATGCAAAGACATGATGTATTAAAAATGGTGGGCCAGGCAACAAACAAATACAGCAAAGTAAAAAACACGATGGAAATGTGGTCTTTCTGTCTGTGTTAACTATTATTTTGAGGAAGATGAGATTTTTGTGTTTTGCTGACATTCTTCATTTGTGTAATAAAAAACACATGAATTAAATAGATGTACAGTAATAAATTAATAATTCGCCCTTTTCTTCCAGGCCCTACCAGAACATCACAGAGTTTGAGGGACAGGATGGCTGTGGCTCCAACAGCTGGAATATGGTGGATGTGGAGCTGAGGCCTGACAAGGAGTCAGATCCTGGAGTTCTTCTGTCCAACCTGAAGCCGTGGACACAATATGCTATCTTTGTTAAAGCTATCACACTCACAGTGGAGGATAGACACATGCCAGGAGCCAAGAGCAAGGTGGTCTACATCCGCACCAGCCCCTCAGGTAAACACCACAACAGCACAGATCAAAAGTTAGTCTCTTACAGTCTGTACTTTCTTCTCTCTAAAAGTGGAGAAAGTACTTTTTTGTTCGTTAGAATAACCAGGGAGTTAAAGAGCAAAATTGTTGTTTGACTAAGCCGACACTAAATATCCCCAAGTAATGCCTTTGTTTTCATTCAACATAAGCAGCTGAAATGGGAAGGAAATTTAAATAAAATGACATTTATGTAGCACTTTTCTGGTGTTACTAACTTCTCAGTGCTAGACACTGCAAACCCCATTTTCACCCACACGTTCATATACTGCTTTATTCTTCAGTGTGTTATCTATTTCAAAACCATCTGTCCAGGGCAGTGTATACCCTGGACAGGTCACCAGTCCATCCTAAGGCCAGCACAGAGTGACACACAACCATTAATTCCTACGATCAATTTAGAATCGCCGATTAATCTAACACGTACATCTTTGGACTGTGGGAGGAAACCAGAATATGCAGGGAGAACCAACATGCGCACAGGGAACACAAGCAAACAGCACAATCTAACCAGGAAGCTTCTTGCCATGAGGCAACCGTGCAAACTACAACTGGTGCCGTTTAACCCAACCCAAAAATAAAGATTCATCATTTGGTTTTAGTGCCAAAGCTAATCGTAAACTAATCAGTCAAAAAAACCAAAAAAACATATTTACCTTGTCCATATCTTTAGTTGCAGAATTGCAGGTATCCTGCTGTGGCCATGTTTTCACCACCACTGCATTGTAGCTTTATATGTGTTGTTCGACTCCCCTCTATCGTTCGGCCTAAACAATCCCAAAGGGGCATTACTGTATCCCCACCAATGCATAGCATTGTTTTCAGCTGGCTTTCTGGCCTTACTGTTTGGCTGCTGCCATACTGTCACTGACCTCTGGTGGTTTGAATTAGCAACTGCTTTATTTCCCTTATTAGTTTAACAAAAGTAGCAAACAACTGTGATGTTACTGAAAATCATATCCTTGGAGTATATTTTTATACTAAATGGTTTGGTATACCTTAAAACCACCGTACAGCATATGCTTAGTTGCTACTTGTTTTGCAAATAGAAGTGGATTATTTCTCTGTCAGAATTAAAGCATTTCTGGATTTTATCCAAACATACTGTAAGGAGATGGAGAGGAAGACTGTTTGAAATAAACACAGCTGCAAGTCAAAGAGATGGAGAAAATCTGATTTAAACAAACTGTAATATACTGCAGTAATTAGATGAAATGGAAGGCTGCTTTAAATAAGTCCAGCTGCAGTGTAAAGACATAGCAGCACTGTGATGTCAGACGATCACATCTGCACTGGCAGCCTGAAGGAGAAAAGAGTTTACTCAAAAGTTGTTAGAAATCAGTTTATGCCTCTGTGCTTCTCAGCACCCTCCATGCCTCAGGATGTGCGAGCGTACTCCAACTCATCCACTCAACTGGTGGTACGCTGGTCGCCCCCTGTCTCAGCGAATGGCAACCAGACGTACTACTTGGTAAGATGGCAGCAGCAAGCGGAAGACCGAGAGCTCTATCAGCACAATTATTGCTCCAAAGGTACACACGCACAGGCATAAACTTCCATTGCCACCACTGCTGCTAATAATTAAGTCACAAACGGACTACAAATCTTTCTCTTTCTCCTGCAGAGTTGAAGATTCCCATTAGGATCGCTGCCATAGGGGTGGGAGACCAGGAAGAGGAGACAAAGCCGACTAAACTAAATCCAGATGGGGCAGGTAAAGGCTGTTGTCCCTGCCCCAAATCAGTGGAAGACCTGGAGGCTGAAGCTGCTGACGCCTCTTACCGAAAAGTCTTTGAAAACTTCCTGCACAACTCCATTTTCACACCAAGGTGATTAACCCAAGATCGTTATTTCTCCATGTGGCACAGCCGTTGTGTAGCTACGGCAACATTTAACTTGATTTTTACCCCTATGTGAACTAACCAAATATCTATGCATGCACAATTTGAGTAATTTTTCAGGTTAGCAAAACAGAGATCAGTTTCTTCCTTTGGTCTTTAGTCATTATACAGTATAATTATGCATAGCAGTTACAAGAACATAGCCTAATGAGGAGTGATAATTCAGTCTTTATATTTTTTTATCCTTCTTGAAATTTCCCTACAAATGTATTTACTTTTTCTTCATTTCCCTGCATAGTGGCTCAGCTTCTGTTTGATTTGGATAGTGATAGGTAGTCACCCTGCTGCATTGCACTTCGGACATCTGCATCACATTATTTCTTTATGTCTCAACACACATGTGCAAGTCCATTGGGAATAATTAGTCCTCGGTGTGTTTTGCCAGGCCAGAATAAAGGGATTTGTGTACTTCCATCTAAAGATAAACATCAAGTGTCATCATATATTCTGCACTTAGTTTTGAGCTTACCTTTAACAGATGTGTGCAAACCAACATGAATGGGACAGTATCTGTAAACTCTGCTGATGTGATCATTACACGCCTACCAGAGTCTTTTACGGATTGGCTGGAACTGTTTAACTATAATTAGCCAAAGAAAACATTTCTTTCTTGGTGTTAGACGAAATATAATTGAGGATACATTTTCAAAAGCCATTTAAAAGGTGTCCACATTTCATTCTGGTTGAGACAAAACCATGGCAATAACATTGTCTGGTATTCCATCCAATTAAATATTATGAAATAAAGGCACATGCGGGAAACTACTTGGTAATCTCTTGTTGCTCAGCTGTGTTAGTGGGTCTGATATATCACATTTCGGCACATACTGTGTGCTTTGCCTGTAAGAGTTTAGTAACTAGAAAATTAACTGAGCTGTTCAGTAATTCTGTTTACAGTGTTCCTACCATGCTTCATCCGAGCTGCTGAACCAAAAGCCAAGTGGCAACAAAAACAAAACAGATCACTTAAAACGTCAAGTTTGAGCAAAGTATTCCAGTAACTCTGGAATCAGCACAAACCTAAAGAGCTAAGAAGTAAACAACAAAGGAGACAGACAGGTTTCAGCGTCTTGTGGTTTACCGCAGTGTTTCACATCTTGCTCCAAAGTATGAAAAATTGGCTTGTTGTACACAGGTTGGGCTTAATGTCACTTAAAATGCACCTGTTTCACACTTAGAATTTCTCCTCTGACTCTACTTTTCAGGCCAGCAGATCGTCGCCGCAGAGATCTGTTTGGCATCGCCAACTCTACTCACTCCCGCCGCAACCACCTGCACGGCAACAGTAGCAGTGCCCCTCCTCTTCAAGCCGCTGGCAACAGCAGCACCCCCGAACAGGATCCGGCAGACCAAGAATTTGAATTCATTGAGCAATCAGTGACAGAACGTGAGCTGCAGATCTCTGGCTTGCAGCCTTTTACGGTTTACCGCATCGATGTTCATGCGTGCAATCGACAGGTCGTACGTTGCAGTGCAGCGGAGTTTGTCTTCTCCAGAACCAAGCCTGCAGGTCAGCAATTTGTTTTGAAACATTACAGGCAACTGGGACACACATGACCACGCTGTGATTTCTTTGATACCCATTGTAATTAAACTCTGGCTGTGATTTTACCAGAAAAAGCCGATGACATCCCGGGTCCAGTGACCTGGGAAGGCCACGAGGACTGGGTGTTTCTGCGTTGGCCGACGCCGCCTCGTCCCAACGGACTTATCCTCATGTATGAGATCAAGTTTAAACTGGGTGCTGAGGTAGGACAAACTGCCTTTGTTTCCAGTAAATTCAGTAGTTTATTCAGAATTCTTTTTGCTCGTAGATCATCTTCTCCTCTGTATGAAGTGATTAATCTGAAGTAATACTTATAATACTGATAACTTTTAAGACTGGCAGGAAGTTCACAAAGTACATTAAAGCAAAGGGGACAGATGCTAATAGCAAACAAAAAACACAAAAGAAAAACAAAAAAGGGATGTGACATCAAAGCAAGTCTATAAAAATGAGCTTTAAAGAAGAGATTTTTATGTTACCCAGTCTGACTGTCTGCCAGTCATTTAGCTAGAGCCATTTCACGTTTTCAAGTGTCAAAGTCAACGCCATAATCTCTCATTTTCCCTTTAATGAAAAACAAATGCTCACTGTTCCTTTAGTCTTCACTGCACAACACAGAATTTCAGTTTAACCTAATGCTCTGAAAATGTTGGGAAGTCAGTTCTGACACACAGAATGTGATGCAGAAGTGTGCTCATGTTAAAATGTGCTCATTTTAAATGCAGAACAGATTGAACCAACAAACAGGAGTTAAGTTTTAGAAACGCCATAAAAACAGTGGCAACGCTGGGTCTGAGAAGTACATGCTAACCAATCAAATACGCCACTGACCAGACATGAGACTTATTATTTATTCATCTTGAGGCAGAATGGGTCTGGCACCCTAAACCCTGTCCTTACTATTTATTGCACAGTACAAATTAAAAACAGCAGGCCCTTGGATGTTTGATTTGGATTTAGTAAAACTTACTCCATAATAAGCTCTCTTTTCTGTGTGTGTGTGTGTGTGTGTGTGTGTGTGTGTGTGTGTGTGTGTGTGTGTGTGTGTGTGTGTG
>NW_024582363.1:2613096-2618239 GCF_018398535.1 Haplochromis burtoni
TGTGTGTGTGTGTGTGTGTGTGTGTGTGTGTGTGTGTGTGTGTGTGTGTGTGTGTCAGACTGAGAAGCATGAATGTGTATCTGGTCAAATGTATCGGGCCCAGCGTGGCGTTCGGCTGTCCAACCTCAGTCCAGGAAACTACTCAGTCAGAGTGAGAGCCACGTCTCTGGCTGGCAATGGCTCCTGGACACAAACTGTGGATCTCTATGTGGCTGAACGTAAGTAAGACGGATGCGATCATGCATCATTAGAGTTGATTGCAGCATTTTTTAAAACAAAATGTTGTGCCTTTTTATTTTCTAACAACTGAATGACGTCAAAACTACCAATGATATTAATCAAACTGTTCAACCCAGCAGGATATGAAAATATCTTCTACGCCATGATCTTTGTTCCCATCTCCATCATCATCTTCATCTGCCTTCTGATTGGAGTGATGGTTGTCCTCAACAGGAAAAGGTTTGTGCACAAGTAGTGTTTCGTCACCTACGAAAGATCTATCCTGAGAAAGAGAATGCCATACTTTTCCCGAAAGAAACGCGACCCTGTATCAGGAAAAAACCCAAAATGAAAGGCATATGGGCATGTACTTTTCTTCCTTTTTCTTCCCCAAAATAAACACTTAAACAACGTACTAATGGGTGGTGTGGTCACACTGTGATCCACAGTCACTCAACCAACACACTAACCAAAGCAAAAATGCTTTTGCCAATTGTAGTCCATAAAACTAAGTGGCGAATAAAGCTAGAATTCCATCTGTTACGTGATTGGCACCCTGTTGTATGTGGGGTTATAATATTTAGTGTTTATGTTGAAATACCAAAATTATCCTGAAGAGAACTGAAGATCATAAATTTGCATGATTTGAACTCAAAACAACCTGAAGTAATATGAAGTAATGAGTCTCCAGAAGAAATTAGCAACACCTGTCATACTGTGATTTTACTTTAGGGCCTATTAATCTTTTTTTCTTTTTTCTGAGCCAGCCACAGTAGGTTTCCTAATTGAAATACTACAATACTTGTTTTCACACGTGAACTGCAACAACTTCTCTAGTTTGTAAATCAGTCAGTCTTTAACCTGTCCATTCCTTAGTACGAAGATCAAGTGCTAGAGAGCTGTGCATTGCTGCCTCCTGCTCTATCCAGGCACTGTTATGCCTAACAAATGTCGAGTATATCTGGGAGTGTAAATGCATCTGAAGCAAAAGTTCACTTGTGTCAATGTTGCATTTTACTAGTATTCTTTGTAAAATAAAAAATTTGATGTGCATGATTATACCCTTATGCACACTCCCTGTTCTGTGTCTGTAAACATTTTTCTTTTTTTTTTGTCAGGAACAGTGATCGGCTCGGAAATGGAGTTCTGTACGCGTCAGTGAACCCAGAGTACTTCAGCGCAGCAGAAAGTGAGTGAAGTTAAGCATTCCCGTCCATTCAGTGGCCTTTAGTTGAAAAACAAAACATTTGATAAGTACCTGTGATCAGCACTGCTGAGATGGAAATCTTGGTTATTAATAAGACTGCCTCAGCTTCAGCCACCATACACCTATAGGAATTTAAATCACATTTATAACCTATGCACATTTATGTGCCAGGGAGCAAAGTAAGCCATTGCAGCCAGTTTCTATCTAAATTTATCACTAATTTAAAGCCATGAAAATATATTACACTTGTACAACAATCACAATCAACCAGAAAACAACTGCAGTAATAACTAATAATTTGTCAGCTGGACTCTCTCCACTAGAGCGAGGCTAGCTAATGTGTTTTTGAAAGATTGAATCTTTACATCACTATCTCTCTGTCTGCTTTGTTAAATAGCTAACACTGGATGTGGATAGGCAGCACACATCAGAAAGTAATCACGCTTCTTTTGCTAACATAAAAATGCCTTTTTCTGTGCAGTGTATGTACCAGATGAGTGGGAAGTGGCACGGGAGAAGATCACCTTGAGCCGGGAGCTTGGCCAAGGGTCATTTGGCATGGTGTACGAAGGCATAGCCAAAGGTGTGGTCAAAGACGAACCAGAGACGCGTGTTGCCATTAAGACTGTTAATGAGTCGGCCAGCATGAGAGAGCGGATTGAGTTCCTCAATGAAGCCTCCGTCATGAAGGAGTTCAATTGTCATCATGTGGTATGTGCTCACATAAATTCAGATCTTACGGAGAAATCAGGGTAGTTCATATTTTCTGACTAGTTAAGAAGAAATGGCCACATGGTTACATCAGTTCCCTTTGTTACCTGTGTTTGAATCATCCTATGTTTGTTGCAGGTTCGTCTCCTGGGAGTGGTCTCTCAGGGCCAGCCCACCCTGGTTATCATGGAACTGATGACCCGAGGAGATCTAAAAAGTTATTTGCGCTCCTTGCGACCTAAAGAGGTAGTAAATTATCGTCATAGTGATCCGCAGAAAATGAGTACTGAATAAAAACAAAGCTAAATATTTAATCTGTAGGGGTTTTTTGCATGATAGTAACTTAATTGTATCTCTATCCAGTGTAATGCAATGTTGTAATTAAGTGCAGTGAGAGAGTATCACCTGTGGGTCAGATAATTCATGTTCGCTTGTTCTCCTTCATGTATCCAGCAACAGTGGTCCAGCCTCTCTCTCCCTCCTCTGAAGAAGATGCTTCAGATGGCAGGGCAGATTGCTGATGGCATGGCTTACCTCAACGCCAACAAGTTTGTCCACCGAGATCTGGCAGCCAGGAACTGCATGGTAGCCGAGGACTTTACTGTTAAGATCGGAGGTAAAGGATGAGTCTTGTCACTGGAAGTATGCTCACTAAGTGTGAACTCAATTACAGAGTAAAGTAGAAAACACACCACTAGCATCATTAGCTATTTTCTAGACAGTTATAGCTACAATGATGTGCCTTGTTAAAATGTCTAAGGCTCATGTGATGTGCTGTCTAAGGGTGTTGTCACATCTTCTGTGTTTAGTCAGTTTAAATTGAACTGTTCGTTTGTGCAGATGCTAGCACAGTAATAGCACTCGGCAGCGAACCAAAACAACTGCGCTGAAACCCTTTAGAGGAGGTGGTCTCAGTGCAGTTCCAAATGAACTCCAGAGCGGTTCGTTTATGGTGGGAACGTAATCCGACCTCCATCCGAACCAACTACAAATGCTTTGGATTCTGAATGGGGCAAGGCACTGTTAATGCCTGTACGGGCTAGCAGCTAGCCATGACATGAGCTTAAATTCTCCTTCTTCTCTGATAGTCCAGAACACAGCACTTTCTTCCTGTATTTGCTTTTGTTGCTTCCATCCACAGAAACTTCTGGCCAATGAGGGGACTGGGTTGTAGTCATGCATTTTGCTTTGCTTAGAGTTTACTTGGATTTTTCTCTGTGTGAAAACAAACCAAACTGCAGGGAAAAGCTACAAGTTTACAAACTGATTAACTGATTTGGACCAGAGTAAACAAACCATAGGTGTGAAAACACCCTAAGTGATGGCAGTGAATGTAATGCTGTTTTAAGAGTTATAATACCAGTAAAAAGCACCACCGTATGACATACAAACCCACTCAAATTACACCAAGAAGTCAGAAAAAAATTGAAAGCATTTCTATCGAATGAAGTGACTGTTTTTTGCTTCACTTTCTTACTTTTGGTCTGTGTGCGCTTGTGTTTGTGTGTGTGTGAGTAGATTTTGGCATGACCAGAGACATCTATGAGACAGATTACTACCGCAAAGGTGGTAAAGGTTTGCTCCCCGTACGTTGGATGTCACCCGAGTCCCTGAAAGATGGAGTCTTTACCACCAACTCGGATGTCTGGTACGCAGATGCATGAAAACACACATGGTGACTTCATTCTGTGTGTATACTGCTTCCAAAAATATGTCATCATTGTCATAAAGATAATGGAAAGCACACTTTTTTGCCCCCCTCCCCATTTCCCTCTATACAGGTCATTTGGGGTTGTGCTGTGGGAGATTGCCACTCTGGCAGAACAGCCCTACCAAGGTCTCTCTAATGAACAAGTTCTCCGTTTTGTCATGGAGGGGGGGCTTCTGGAGAAACCTCAGAACTGTCCCGATATGCTGTAAGACACACAAACTGCACATTCACATAAAATGCTCTCATGTCTGTTTTCCTCTTCTCTGCTGGTTAATTTTAATTATCCGCTCAGTGAAGCGGCACTGCTGCCCTTCAGCCTGTGGTCTCTGGATTTGCTGAACTGCAGTACTGATTGCCTTCACAGCCCATCTATATTTCAGTGTGTGAACTTGTATTCTTTAAGATGTGTTTCTTCTTAATGTGAAACAGCCGCAGTATAAATCCACATCAAAAGAGTCATGAGTGTCACAGACAAATTTGGCAACCAACAAGAAAACACTGAAGGATGCATCAGATGGTGAAGTCATGCGGAGAACAAATGTGAAGTCCCAGGGTTTGCTCTCTTCCCTAACAGCAACAATTTTATAAATAATATTATTCATTAGCATATCTAGAAAATACGGTCTTACTAGTGCACTTCCTTGGTTAATAATGATGTGTTGTGTCCTAATTGTTTGGTTTGCAGCGGACCTCATCTCTTGCTTTACAAAATAAAAATCAGCCCCAGTTTGACATCCTGGAGCTGCCACTTCTGAAAAAAACACTTTTAGGTGCATTACTGCCCCCTTCTGGTTGTAGTAGCATGTTTGATACTACCAGGTACCAGTAAACACAAGAGAAAACGTTGATTCTAAGAAGATAAATATTGGTGTAAATTATTATTATAATTTTTTTAAGTGACCATTTTAGAAATTGCGGAGTCCACCTTACAGCAACTCTAAAACAAGTTAAGATGCTTCTTTAATCCACTCAAACTGCAGTGTAAGTTTGATAAGTTATGACTGCTTGAGTCATAAATTTGTTTGTCAGAATCAGGTTGGCTGCAGAGCTCTCTGTGCTGGATGCATGTGAAGGCAGCATCAGCTCCAGCACTTCATAAACAAGAAGCGAGTGCACGAGGGTCATACAGCCATTTTAGCAACAGAAAGCAAACATTTGGCAAAAGTAAATATTGGTTTGTTGGTAGGAAAGTACAGTTCCTCTGGATAGGGTCATTACTGCAGGAGGACATGTTGTTGCTGAATACTGACCTGACCTGTGTGTGTGTGTGTGTGTGTGTGTGTGTGTGTGTGTGT
>NW_024582363.1:2618259-2653486 GCF_018398535.1 Haplochromis burtoni
AGGTTTGAGCTGATGCGAATGTGTTGGCAGTACAATCCTAAGATGCGTCCATCCTTTGTTGAGATCATCAGCAGCATAAAGGATGAGCTGGACCCGTGTTTCAGGGATGTCAGTTTCTTCTACAGCGCCGATAACAAGCCCCCCGATGCGCCGCAGCTCCACCTGGAAAAGCTAGACAACATGGAAGATGTTCCTCTGGACGTTCCGTCATCGACACAACTGCAGCAGACTCCAGCTCCCCAACAGACGCCCCCTTCCCCAAGCTCAGAAGCACCACCTGGCCCATCGCTAGCTCCCAGCTCACCTTCCTCTCCCTGCACGTCGAGAGCTGCCATGGACAAGCACCCCTCCGGCCAGCAAGCAGCTAATGGGCTGTCGGGGGCGGGGCACGCAGCGGGGGCGGGGCTCGGGACGGGCTCGAGCGTCACAATGCGGCCGTCTCTGGACGATCTGCCACCATACGCGCACATGAATGGAGGACGCAAAAATGAGCGTGCCATGCCTCTCCCGCAGTCCTCTGCCTGCTGATTGGACAACCCACCAGACTGCAAACCTTCCATCTGCTGGACATCTCAGTGGATGGAATAAAAAAATTTTTGTTGTTGTTGTTTTGGGGAATTTTTTTTTGTTTGTTTTTTAAATCAAATACAGCAAACCGCGCGGTCCACTAGCTGGATGTGACCATTCAGTGAGACTTACAGGAAGACGGAGCAAACATGTTCTTCTTTTTCTGTTTTTCCTTTTCATAAAGTTTTGGTTTCTACCAGCTGGCTGTCCAACGTGACACTGCCCTCGAGTGGGAAGATCAAAAACACTACAAATAAGAAAAATATCAATAATTTGTGAGATCTCTTTCTCTCTCTTTATGGCTGAACTTATTTTATAATCCATCATTTGTTACTTTTTTATATGTATTTACAAATGGGAGAAGAAAAATCTATAGGCCTTTATATAAAACGAGCGGCGTTTTGTTTGCTTTTGAACGGGCATTATGGTGAAAACGTTAAGCATATCTAATGAAGAAGAAACTCTTAAGAGTGACTGGCATGTCTCGTCGGTCGTTCAGTAGTGTGGTTGCTCTGCAGGCTGAGTGTCAGCGTAATGCCGGATCAACAGCCAACTCGCTGAAACAAACAACCAGAGGGGGAAAGGTCAACTCTGCCAAATTTATTGCCAAATTTATACTGTTTGTCAGATTCTCTCTTCTGCAGTTTTGCCCTGTAATTCTCCAACACACTCCATTGAAAATTAAAGCAAAACAAATCTGCTACTGCACTATTTTGAAATAAAAGGGATATTACCTTCCCTCTACAGTGCTACACTACAGTAAATCTGACATTATAGACTTTGAAATTATCTGAAATTGAGCCACATCTTTTCACAAAGTGCTGTACCATTACGGTTAAACCGCCAAATACAGTCCATAAAGAAGCAAAAAAAAAATTAAAAATTAAAAAAACAAACAAACTCAAAGCGAGGACTGCGGATGGAAAAAGTGTAAATGGGAAAAACAAACATAAACATGAGTTGTACAACGTCTCTCAGTCGGGGTTCTCCGAGTTCAGAGGCGTCTTTGTTGTTGTATTCGAACAGGTATTTTTTTAGGCTAGTCATCGGTCTCCAACATTTACAACATCTCTCTGTGGGCAGAGCATTTATGTACACACCAGTTGTTTGTGTCACTTTTCTAACTTTTCTACAGTTGGAGACATTCATCGTGTACAGAAAGAAGCTGCTATTCCTTATTTCTCTTTGTGGTTGTAATATAGTCAATATCTATATATCAAAAAGAGAAAAAAAAAACTCCTTCAGGTTGGATCTACGAACGTTTCAACTACAGTCCATTTTTTTTTAATGCTTGTAACTGTGTAAAGTGTATCTGAGCTGGTTTCGTTTCTGTGTTTGCGTATAAGGTACGACTATTTGCCTTGTGTTTTGAAACACTTCCCCTCCCATCTAATTAGGGGACAGCGATGGGGTGCGACGACCATTGGTGTTCTTGTGCTCTCTCGGGACCCTTTTGCATCAGTCCTCTATGGTTTGGACTAAACCGCTTCTACCCATCATTATCACTCTTAAGAGGCCAGGTGTCCCAACTAAATCTCAGGTTAAAGAGGAAAGTTTAATCCTGTTCTACTTTCCCGTTTGTTTTCTTCTTCTTCTTTTTTTTTCCTTGTTCTGTCAAACCCAGAGACATCCAGCCTGGTGTGTGTTAAACCTCGGTCTCATTCTTATTCTCTCTGACTGCTTTTCTTTTTTTAACAATACTCAAAAGCAGTGTTTTTACAACCGAATGGTTGTCAGGCTGCGTTTGATTTGACCTTTACACTTATATATAGAAACCTAATACTGACAAAATGTAGAAGTGAGACATTTCAAAATGTAGCATTAAACACTGATAAACAATACTGTTAGTTAAATAATTCAGAAGGCATATTAAATAAAGAAATATGTAATTTATGATAATCTTCTATTATACCAGCTCATCACCTTAGTTTCCCCCTTTTTTTTGGAGGGTTTGTGCACACTTGCTGTTTGTTTAGTGCCTTTTAGCCACCTAGCAGCAAGAAAACACTAAAAGGGGGCATGCAGTGGCGTCGAGGTGAGCTAATCCTAGTTATCTACCTGAGCCACCTGGTTCACCCAAGCTAACTTATTATAAAACAAACTCCAGAGTAAAAATTAAGTTGCTCACTTTAATTACTCCTTTATTTGTTACCAACTATACAGGTGATAAGTACAGTTTACATTTTTACCTGAAGCATTTTACCCAGCAAGAAAATATTAACACATTTTCTTGCTGGCTCATGCTAGTTATACCTTTTTTTTCTGGTTTATTATGAAAGAAAAGTGTTCATTAAATCATATGCTGCCATAATATGCCCTAATTCATGGTAAAAACAAGAGCCGAATATGAAGATAATTGTGTTAAAAATGTGATATTTGTACCAGAAATGGTCCTCATGCTAGTTTAGTTGGGGGGAAGGTTAGCTGGAGCTAAGTGGCTAGCAGCTCTGTCAGATGATCCCCACACATGCATAAAAGTCCTGAAAAAGTAATTAATGACCAGATTAATCATTAAATGTGTGCCAAAACCCTCCCAAAATCTCGGGCAATAAAAGATAAAAGGATGTATAAAATGTTCTTTTTAGTCCGCATTGTAATCATTTAGCTAACAGTATTATGTGAACTCACATTTCTTTTTTTCTGATACTGCATTTTGTCAGTTTCAGGGCTCTGTGTTAGTGCCGTGTGCAAACCTTAAGAGTACAATGCAAAACATAATTTATGTATTTCAGGCGAGTACAGAAACCTGTCTGTGGGATACTTTCACCTTCTTCTAATCAACTTCTGTCTCTTCATCAGGGGTGGTTTTCTTTAGGCTGCTAGAGTAACCCATATTATTTATCTTTTTTCAACATATAAACGTGTGTTTGTAGAAGATTGGGCTGAGACATGGGTGAAAATTAATCTTATAGCATTGAGAGGTTTTTTTTTTTCCCTTTGGGAACATTAAGATGTCACAGGTGACACTAAAAGGATTTATAAAAGGAACAAGTATTGAGGCCCTTCTCTTTGAGAATAAATCTTAATGGTATTCTTTATGAAGATTTACTGAAGAAAAACCATAATATATGATCAGAGTGGACCACATAGAAAGATTTTTAAAGGTTTATTTGCCTCTGAAAGCAGCATTTGTGTATCCCTTGCCCAAATGTTTCTTGGTTATTTATGTCCTTTTTGTGTGAAGTGTAAATCACTGTAAAAAAAAAATAATCCCCCATTAGATATTTTTGTTTTCCTTCTGATATGTTGTCATTTTGTTTTGTTTTTTTCTCTATTGTGGGGGAAGGTCTTGTTATTAATCCTTCAACCATCCATCTACCTCACTTTTTTTCTTTTTTTTTTCCAATCTATCTACATGTACAGAACAACAAAACATCTCACCTACAGTTGACTGGCTGTAATGACGATCTCACTGCATGCTGTCAATAACATGGTCAAATCCAAACCACAAACCAAACCATCCTGGAAACATGGTAAAAGTTCCAAGGGGAAAAACATGACCATCAAACATCTTGCTATTGAAGTTTGGCCCACGATGGCTTTTGTATTTGGGCTTTCTAAAGTCTGGAGGAGCTGCTACAAGCATACAAGAATGGAGGAAGGGCAGTTCTGTCCTTTGCACCTACTCTGCACATAATCCACCACCACATTATAGGGTTACGAAGTAGCATGTAGAATCCCCCCTTTTTATCTTTTGTATTTTTCAGGTTATCCTGTAATAAAGTGGATGAAGTTGTGACCTAAGCTAGCCACTATATGGCAAATCCACCTATTCGCTTGGTAAAACACACACAATGCAAACTTTCTTTATGGTACTATAAATTACTAACGTTTAATATGAAAAAATATAATGAAGAGTAAAACTTAAAAATGTTTTATGGGTGTATTAGGGCCACATTGAGAAATTACTATATATTTTTTCATTATGTTGCCCTAATATTTGTACAGTTCTGGATGCCATTGTTGCTTGGAAAAACACTGTCGAGTGGGGTTTTCAAAGAGAGAAGTAAATATAGCTGTAATTTAGTAGTAGTGCATGAAACTGGGTCTACCTGAAGGCCAAATTCGCACCTTTTAAATCCCACACGTGACCTGTGCCATGATGGTTCCGACCTAGAAAGCCCACTGAAGATGTTAGACAATCATTCACTTTATTTTTCTGGTTTATAAAGACAATGCTGCTACTATATGCTGTTTTAAAACTTGTTTAAACACATAAGGATACATATATGCAGGACTGCAGGCTGACAACCACCAGTTTCACCATTTTCAGTGTGACAGTTTAAATCCGTGAAAGCCCTCACTGCCTTTTATTACACTTTGAAGCACCGCCGAGTCTAAAACGAGCTTTCTCTGGTGATTTCTTCTTCTAGCTGTGGACAGTATAGACCGGTTTCAGCAGGCACACATTTTATGACTTTTTTTTTCTGTCAATACTTGCAGCAGGTATTTGGTACATAGAAATGTTGATAAGTGAAGGTTGTGTGACTTCTGGATTTCACTATAACTATTACTTGCTTCATTTGAGGATTTTTTTTTTCAACTTTTTTACTGCCATAACAGGACTTTAGAGCTGTTGCTTTTGCCTCTAGACCTGTTTCCACATCAGTCAAATGCTCTCCCTCGTTTTTCTTTTCTTTTTTTAAACCCTTCTTCCTCTCCTGTCAGGGTCATAACTTCAAACTGGAGGTCTCTGTAAGCCCAGCTGCAGGAAACGAATCCATGTTGGGTGGTCAGGATGGGTATTTTGGAGTTTGTGGTCTGAATTTTGCCTCACTTTTACCACTGGAACACCTCACAGAGCCGACATAAAATCAAATTTCGATATTTTTTTTTCTCTCCTTTTTTGGTTACATTGATGGTCATTTTGTTACCTGTACTTTTGATTTGTGTAAATTATTCATAGCCTTCCAACTTTTTGCGTTTTTATTGAAATGATCTGTTAGACTGAGGTTTCATTTTGGTTTCTCTTTTGTACATGCTGTTGTAAGAATTTTTCCTGTTATCGATATATTCTGAGTTCTGGGGAAAATTATTGGCTGAAGGAAAAGAGAATGTCTGTTTCTCTGATTCTTTTTTTTTTCTACAGGAGATTTAAGATGAATAAAAATGTATGCAAACTGTTTTGCTGCGTGTTTTGTTGGAACGGATGTTATTTGGGATGAATTTTGTATATTTCTAGTCAAGGTTTAAGGAAATATAAGTAGAACATCTCTGTGTATTTAATTTATAGTTCAATAACATGAGCACAGTGAACGAATATGGCTGAATTTATATAACAGGCTTAACATAAACGGCTGAAGCATGTTGCTTATTTTTCAAAAACAGGATTTGGTAACAGTAACCTGTGACTATAAACTGGATGTTGGATGCAGCTGCCAAAACCACATGTGCTGTCCGTGTTAATTACAGTATTCAGTTTTTATCCAAGTATTCCCTGTGAGCCAAAAGGTCAATTCAGGAGGATCTAAATGCTTTATCAGTTTTTTCTAGTCTTGGTTCTGTGTGATGTCAGTGAGTTTAACATGGCCATCTCAGGCACACAGCTCTCTGTATGCAGAGGCTCTACTCCAGTGTTTTCCCAAACCACAACAACACTTCCCTCATGGTGCTTTATATTGTAAGGTCAAAACCCTACATTAATACACAAAAACTCCGACCCCCTATGAGCAAGCACTTTGGCGACAGTGGGAAGGAAAAACTCTCTTTTAAAAGAGAGAAACCTCCAGCAGAAGCAGGCTCTGGAATGGGGTGGCCATCTGCCACGGCCAGCTGGCGATGAGGGAAGGAGGGCGGTTTTAAAATTTAATTTAGAAATTTAATTTAGATGCCCAATTTAAATAAATATTTTACGCCAATTTAAGAGTTTTGTCACATAATCGCATGCGTGTTTCAGTTACATTTTAGCGCTGGCATGAGAAAGCCCTAAAGATGACATTTTGGCTCTTCAACTTGGCATGTTTTTGGAAGGTTTTGACGATTACTTCGTCAATCACTGAGTTGCTTGACCTCATTAAGAGTACTGGAGAAGGCAACCTTTCATGGAGTTCATTGTATACTGTCAGGCTGCGTTGTTAAATGTTCTCTGAGGACATTTTGTAGTTTTTGGACAAAATTTTGTTCCAGATCTTATGGGAAACCCTCTGCATAATAAACTCAGATGTATCTGGATGCCATGTTGCCGTCTCATTTCCTTCAGCCATACACTGTAATCCCAAAAGTTATTTGGATTCAAATGGTTTAGCTATAATCACTGATGGTAATTAATTTTCTTTGTAAAACTAGCGTGCATTACCAGATCTTTAGTGAAATTTTTCACAACTTCCTTGTACTCTTCCCTGTTTTCAGAGACACTGAGTAGTCTTTTTGGTAAAGCCAACAGGTGTTTGGTGAAGGTTGGGACAGTAATGTTATCAAGCTGTTCCCTCAGATTAAAAATCAAACGTTTTTCCTTGCAGTTATGTGTTTTGAAAAGATCCTTGAGAATGGCCTTGTCTAGATTTTTCAGGTAATTTGGGGATAGATCCATTTTGGGAAAGACAGACTGTCCTTCTCCTGTTTTAGGATCAGGATTTCACCCTCTCTCTGCTGAAGCTGCTCTTTCAGACAGTTCATCTCAAAGTCAACGTTTCTGGTCTTTTCCTGATCTGAACCAGTCTGATCCCCCTTTTCTTTGATGGCACTGCTCATTTCCACTTTGCGTGACACTAATTCATCACATCCTCTTTTAAAAGTTGATTTTCAGACAGAGTGTTTAGGAAAGCTTTCCTAACGTAAACAGCGTTTTGAATCACCGATGACTGAGACTCTGTTTTTGCGTTTACCTGTAGATGAGGAATACAGAGTTCGTCACGCAACGACAAAGGTATGTGCCTTTTTTCACGTCACACTGTGCGCCATGTTATTGTTTACATGAGATGAATTGCAGAATAGCAGATAGAGACAAAATACTGTTACTGTTAATCTTAATATCTTCAGGTTTTACACGCTTACATATACACATGAAGTTACTGTCCCTCCATTTAGAAAGGCAGAGGCATCATGGTGTAATTATTTTTACTTGTAGTTGTTTTTTGTTTGTGTGGGAGCCCCGTCAAAAACCTGTCTGTTACGCTAGTCCAAGCATTTTTTTTTCTTTTCATACCGTGCCCCCCACCCCCTTGCAATGGCTCTGCGCCCCCCCGGGGCGGGTCCCACACTTTGGGAACCTCTGCTCTATAACATCTTCTTGTGACTATTTGCTACACAGACCTTCTGCAAGACTGATGCACGCAGGACTTTATCAGCTTTTTGACCTTCTGTCCAGAGAGAGGAGGTTCAGGTCTGTTCAATCAGACACTAAGAGAATCCAAAGCTGTACGGACCCTCATTAAACACCGTCACACAACTGCGGGTCAATATGAACGCATCATGCAGGTGTACGAGGTGGGAACTCTGAGATTTTTGCGTCTATCTGTGCTACTTACGTGTAAAGTAGGAAGGATAATATTTAAAATAAGCGGGCGAACTGATCTATAAATGTTATATGAGTCACTAGTGTGCGGACATCAAAGTGCTGATAGTGAAGTGCAGACCCTTTTATTTACCGAGGGAATTCAGTGCTGTGTTTCTGCAGGCTGTTTACATCCCGCCGCGTTCTGATTGGACCACAGCGCTAGGACTGCTGCATGACGTCATCAGCAAGCACGAGACCGCTCACCCAGATGCTGTGTTTGTTGTTGCCAGGGATTTTAATCACTGCAACAACAACAGCTATGTAATGGGCGCATACAAGGCAGTGCCTCGGCCGCATTTTGGACAGTCCGACAACATTTCTGTTTCTCTGTCCGGCATACGGGCAGCTCCTCAAACGAGCCCCAAGTTTGGAGTGAAGAGACTGATTCGGTGCTTCAGAACTGCGTTGGTGCTACAAACTGGGGTGTGTTTAAGACTGCTGCCATAAGAGAGGACGGTTCTGTGAATTTAGAGGAATATGCATCAGTGGTCACCAGCTGCATCAGCACATGCATTGACAATATTGTCCCCACCAAGCGATACAAAACATATCCAAAATCAGAAAACACGGTTGAACTCTGAGGTACGTTCCATGCTGCATGCACGCTCCACTGCATTTGCCTCTGGTGCCGTAGAGGGGTACAAAAAGGCCAGATATTACCTGCGCAGATCCATCAGGGAAGCCAAGTGGCAGAACAGTCTGAAGCTGGAAGGACACTACAACAATTCAGACTCCTGACGCATGTGGCAGGGCCTGCAACACATTAGTGATTTCCAGCTGCAACACGCTACCAGATGAGCTGAGTTCTACGCTCGCTTCGACACTCTCAACACCAACCGATACAGAGGGATTCTACCAGCAGGGGCAGCACAGAGCTCTTCACTCACTGTGACTTTGACTGAGGTATGCAAGGTTCTGAGGAGGATTAACCCGCGACAGTGACTGACTTTGAGGGTGTGCTCTTCAGAGCTGGCTGAGGTGTTTACAGACATTTTCAACTTGTCCCTCACCCAATCAGCTGTGCCCACATGCTTCATGTCTACCACCATAGTGTCCCTCCCCAAGAAAAACAACATAACCTGATTGAATGACTATCGCCCCATCGCACTCACTTCAATTGTAATGAACTGTTTTGAGAAAATAGTCATGTCCCATATCAAAGCAGACATCCCGGATACATTAGACCCTCTGCAATTTGCATATCAGCGCAATCGAACTACTGAGGACGCAGTTAATGCAGCCATCCACACAGCCCCTTTCACACCTCAAAAATAAGGACACCTATGTTCAAATGCTGTTTATAGACTACAGCTCAGCATTCAACACCGTCATCCCAAGCAGACTGGTGGAAAAGCTCTCCACTCTTGAACTGACACCCCAGTCAGTCAGAGTTGGTATCAGGACAACAGGTACAAAGATAGTGAGCACAGGGACTCCCCAAGGCTGTGTGCTCAGTCCACTGCTGTACACCTTCTTCACCTATGACTGTGTTCCTGCACAGGTATACACTACATAATAGAACTGTAATTACCCCTAACCTGTAAATTTGCAATTTTTGTACAGATCTCTGCATATACACCTTAATATTGCATACTCCGTATATATTATCACTGTGACAGTGTTGCAACTACTTGCACTTTAAATTCTGTTAACACCCACATTTACAAAGCACTGTTTTACTTATTATTGCTTTCTTTTAGTTGTGTGAAGGGAACCCACAAAGTAAGAATTTATCAGTCCCATTTATCAGTATTAATTCAGATATGTCCCTCTGAGGAACAGCTGGACTGGATGGTGAATTTTTGTTTTTATTGGCCAATGTTTTTTTGTTTGTTATTTTTTGTAACGGTATAAACAATGAAAGGTGGGGGATTGGCCAATTGGTCACAGTTGACTCTGGTCTGGACCAATTACAGTCAAAGAGGTTGGATGCACCCTCCTCCTTGCTTGAGTAATGGCTCTCAAAGCAGTCTTATCACAGGCAAACAGAAGAAAATGGTATTGAGGTATACATATTGAGGTTAAAAGGGACGCGATTTGATCTGTACTTCAGCTAGAATGAAAAAAAGACACAAAGCTGGAGTTATTCTGTGTCTTTGCTGCACAACTGCCCCTTCTTCTCTCATTCTCTCCCCCTCCCTCTCCTGTTGCTACTTCAATCATGGAACTGATCAATGATCAGCTGATTGGCTTTTCTGAAGCAAGTCCCATCTCTCTTGTTTCTTTATGACCCACTTTGCGCCAGAAAGAGGAAACCAGCAGATGTCGCGCTAAACAACAGCAGCACTTTAAGCTTGATAAGCTGTTGTTAGAATTTATTTAATATTACTTTCTAGTTTCAGCGGATGTTTGCTGGAGCCACAGCTGTAAAAGCTGCTGGTCATGATATCTGTTTGGATATGTGGTGAGAGGGAAACATGAAGATGAAACCAGGAGATGTTCTTACTGAATCATCAGAGCTGAACAGGTGATGGAGAAACAGGTTTAGCTTTTAGGTGACATGAAGGAGTTGAAGGAAAGTTATGAACTGTTTCTGAGAGATAAATAACACCAGGATCATTTTCTATGTTGACAGCTGGTAACTGTGCAGGGGCGGTTCTAGCAAAGTTTTGCCAGTGTGGCCGGTAGGGGACAAGGAAAGGGGGGCACGAAGAAATACTTTTCTTTCTTATTCTCATTTAAAATGTCTAGCTTTTGATAAATAATTATCTGAATCTTACAACCAAAGTTTTTATCTGGTGTAAAATGTATAGAACTCATACATACATACCAACAAGACAGTGTACATTACTGTCACAACAGCGTTTCTTTTCATTCAAAGGCTTTATGGCTTTTCCTATAATACCTCGTGGGGCGGTCTCTAGTCAAAATGCCTCTGCCGATTTTTTGTCCCAGTCCAGCCCTGATAAAAAATCACCCCTGATATTCCTCTCCATCCATTCCGCCCTACCTGCACTCTCCTTTACCTTTCTTGTGCACAGACCATTGCTTTGGACGGTTTACCCCAAGTATTTAAAGTCATCAGCTTTCACTTTCTCTGCTCCTTGCAGTTTCACCATTACGGCTGTGTCCCTCTCATTCACACCTCTGTTCTTTCTTGCTTACTTTCTACTGTATATCTCATAGCTGTCTTCCTGTCCTCATTTATGTACTGCAACCCTCTCACATACTTCTCTGCCACTCCTGACAACCTCGTGTAGTACCACTGTTTCTGTCTTAGCACCCTATCATATGCTTTCTCTCGATCCACAAAGACGCAGTGCAACCTTCTCTATACTTTTCCACCAACAGTCTCAAAAGTCTTTTTCTCCTTCCTTAGTGTTCAGCCTCATATACAAGTCGGTATAAGCTACAATTCATATATATTATATCTATTATATCTTCAATGTACTAATAACTTGAGAACAAAAATGTTTATCCTGAAAGATTTACATGTTTGGACTACAGTTCCATAGAGCCCATTCTTTTTGTGTCATCTCGCGAGAAAACGGAAATAGAAATACACGAATCACCTGAAGAGGGCAGTAACGCCCCTTCGCTCCGTCTAGTCCGCCGAAAACTTCCCCACAGGAAGAAGACGACGAAGAAGGAGGTAGCCTTGACGTCTGGCCGTGGTTGGTTGTTGTTGTTTAGCAACCATTTGCTAGTTAACGGGTAGTTTACCTTTGACATCGTATATGGCGCATTAAGCTGGTTATGAGTATATGTGAGGTTTAAAGGGGATTAAAATGGTCCTGCAAAGCTGAGGTAAACTACAGTTTTCATGTTATTGGACAGTAGCAGCCTGTTAGCTGTCATGCTAATAGTTTAAAACAACAGCTTATGTTTTCTTGTGTGTCATTTGGCGTCTAATTTTGTCTAATATTAAATGAACTAACAGGTTCCTACTTTATGCAACCGTGAGCCATTAACTGTAGTTGCACATCACACGAAAACCCCCTGTTAATGTGGTCTGGGTCCACCTCATGTCGCCATTGCAGCTTGGAATATCTGTCAGGACGTCTGCTCATGTGTTTGTCTGTCAGGATCCAGTGATGCCATAGAGGTAGGAGGCACTGCCAGGGCTCCTCCACCGGAGGACGAGAGGTCTCCTTAGCAATGGCAACCGAACTTCATGAGACCATATTCATGGCCAAGCAGGAGCGCCACAAAAACCTGTTTCTTAACTACAAAAACCTGAACATTTTCCCCGTGGAGCTGCTGAAAGATGAAGGCCTGCAGTTTCTGGAGAGACTTTACATGAAGAGAAACTCACTCACTACACTGGTATCCACACAGTGCATTTTCATTTTACCATATGAGACACTTATGAAACCCAAAGAAAATTTCTAACTACTTCTGCTTTTGCTCTGTCTTTATCAGCCTGACAATCTTGCTCAAAAGCTCCCAAATCTCATTGAACTGTAAGTATTTTGCTAAACTAAGTTTTGTTTTATAAATGATGACAACAGAGAGTTGACACATGCTGTCGGAGATTGATGGTGTGTTTTGTGTTTATCAAGAGGTTTCTAGTGAAGTTAACCACCAGATGTTGCATCACTAAATGAGATTAACTGTCTCTCACATTTAGGTGTTTTCAGCAGCAAACACCAGAGCTGTAATTGTCTTACTTGTCTGCTTGTACATTTCAGGTATTTGCACTCAAACAACTTGGTCATTATTCCTGAGGGTAAGCACATTGTCCAGTACAATAATATTAATAACAGTGTTTAATTCACTTGTTTGAATATTAAGATTGGTTTCATTCCCAGCTATTGGAAACTTGGCCAGACTGCAGTCGTTAGACCTGAGCAATAATGCCCTGCAGGTTCTCTGTCCAGAGATCGGCAGATTGAGGTCTTTGCGGCACCTGAGACTGTCCAATAACCAGCTCAAATGCCTTCCTTCAGGTAAGACACAACAGTTGTCTGTCTTGTTTTTAGATTTCCTTTTAGAGGCTTAAATTATTTTACATTATCTTATATTCTTTGGTACCTTTTCAGCCAGTAGCCTGAGTCCTTTATTCAGGGGCATCGGTTTAAGTACAGCTACCTAGACCAGTGGTTTGTCTTGGAGCAAGTCCAGATATTCCTTCTGATTTTGTGCCAACCATACACTGCAGCAGCACAAACCACAGTGAATGAAATTTAACATTGCTGACCCCTGTGCAACAAGGGTTAGCACTGTATAGTTTATAGTGATAAAGAGAGTCTCATTTAGTTACAATGGTCACAGATACATGAAAGCTGAATTTAAGCTGAATGCTTAATGTTTGCAAAATCTGATACAAACCAGAATTTAACCCCTGCCCCTCCCCCACAACAAACGTTATACTTACACTATGCATTGGCAACATTTTTATATCATTAGGACCTAATTAAATGAGATCATTGAACAAAATGTGCTTATTCACATTATAGAAAACCAAGGAAAGCTTAAAAAAAATGTGTTTACCTGTGTCTTTATGAGCACAGAGAAGGAGGATGTCCGCTGGAAACTGTCATAAAATTCTACTCTGTACTCGTGTCAGTGCAACAACACGATTGGCTAATGTATTCATGTTTGAACTATTGATTGGCACTTGTCTTACATAAAAGCTTCAAAACAAAACACTAGTGGAATAAAATCGTTTATTCTGAAATATTACAAAAAAAGAGCAAAACATGTACAACATACGTGTATTGGTAATGCTTTTACCTGCTTCAGCAATTTCTCTGTAAGAGTAAGACTTATATTTCATGTTTGGCATAAAATCACTTTGAACTGTTGCTTTTTTTCCCAGCGTGTTTGGTTTCCCGACTTGTAAATATTTTAATTGCCAGCAGAGAGCAGCAGAGCTCTACCTGAGAGAAAAGTTTTTAATTTTTTTTTTAAACACAGATTATCGAGGTGCATATAAGTAGTGTAGCTGAAGCTGAAGGGAGGTTGTGCAATTTCATATACTTTAAAATAAAAAAAATAGTTACCCTCCGTGGATTTTGTCAATAACTTGAAACCAACAACCATTTGTTTTGCCCATAGTCAAATTCTCAGTAACGTATTTGTTTGCCTGTTTTCTTTTTGCCATGGTTCTTGATGTTTCCTGAACTTAGTGACAACACCAACAATTTCTTTTTCGAGTCTCACAATTTCTGTTGACTGAATTTCATCCTAACTGTGAGACAGTGTGTGCAAAATAAAAATAGTAGTGATGAGAAACAGTGCTTCCAGCCCTATATCAAAGTATACTTAACCAAAACCAGAGAGTATATTCAGTTACAGCTGTGGTTCGAAAATAATATAATCATTTGACTGTGCTGCTGTTCTTTTTGCAGCGATGCTCTCGTTTTGCTTTAGAAATCCCACAGGCTCCTGCATCTTTCTAAGAGGAGGGTATAATGGGCTTACATCAGCTTTAGCCAAGATGATGAAAAAAAAGACCTGTCAACAAAGATGTTATGTCTAGTTGAGATGTTTGGAAACCCTTTGGTTTTAAGGCATCCAGCGAGGAACAACAAATACAAATCAAATTTCTGATAAAAGTTTGACAAAACTGGGATTTTCTTTTTTCTTTCTTTCAAATAATAAAGTTTTGCAGCTTTATCTGAGATTTACGTCTCTCACATATTTGTGACACCTGCAGAGATTGGTGATCTGCAGGACTTGGAGACGCTTGACGTGTCGATGAATCAGCTGATGTCTCTACCGGACCGACTGCATCGCTGTCTCTCACTACAGAATCTGACAGCGGACCACAACCTGCTGAGCCACGTTCCCCGGCAGCTCTGCTGGCTCCACCGCCTTAACCAGCTCTCTATGGCAGCTAACCGGCTGACTTTCCTACCACTGGGTCGGTGAATCCTCTTCTCTGTCCCTCCGTTATTTGCTCTAGTGGTGACAATGTTTGGCGATCGTGGCTCAAGAGTTGGGAGTTCGCCTTGTAATCGGAAGGTTGCCGGTTCGAGCCCCGGCTTGGACAGTTTCGGTCGTTGTGTCCTTGGGCAAGACACTTCACCCGTTGCCTACTGGTGGTGGTCAGAGGGCCCGGTGGCGCCCAGGGTGGCTGTGGCTACAATGTAGCTTGCCATCATCAGTGTGTGATTGTGTGTGTGAATGGGTGGATGACTGGATATGTAAAGCGCTTTGGGGTCCTTAGGGACTAGTAAGGCGCTATATAAATACAGGCCATTTACCATTTACAATAAAATGAGCGAGGTGGTGTTGAAGTCTTTGTGTGTTTCAGATCTGGGCAGATCACGGGAGATGCAGTTTGTGTTTGTTGACAACAATGTGGACCTGAAAGGACTCCCGTCCTACTTGTACAACAAAGTTATCGGCTGCAGCGGGTAATACACCATCCCAACAGCTCAACAGATACAATTTAAGACAACTGATAAAGGTCATTGCTGATAAGCAGAGTGAAAAAGAAATGCAATTCCATGATGTTGGATATAAGTTAGCCAGAAAATTAACTGGTATTTAGCCAACAGACTGCTGGAAAAGGGTAAATACTAAATGTATAGAGAATGTGGCTGGTTGGGACAAGAGCGAGGTGGTGAGTATTATCCTCTGCATAGTGGTGAAACTGTCTTAACATATCATCTTAAGATCTGCACATGTGAGGGGAGGATACTGATATACGTCTTGTATAAAATAAAGGTGGTTTGTAGCATCTTTACTAAATACAACTGCAGACTTAATGGGCTGCATACTTGTGTTTGTGTGTGTTGTTGTCCTGCAGATGTGGCTTATCTGCTCAAGCGCTGGAGGGTGGACTTGGTGAAATGCTGGGTGAGGAATTGAGTGAAGCCTTGGTTGGCCTGCCAGCTGAAGTGAAGGTGGTGGGCTCAGAGACAGAACATGTTGTTCCCCTGGAGGAGCTGGCTATGAGGACGCTGCACCGCACCTACCACCGCCGCCCAACAGGTGAGGAGACAGTGTTCACTCTTAAGTTAGAAAACACCTGCTGGTTATAATTGAATAACTTCAAACTTTAACGGCACCTTTTTTGTTTACTGCTGTTTTTAGAGCTCAGCTTGCTGCCTCCCATCACCCTTCCAAAGAGCCTGCGGGATCTGTTGCAGTTCCCCCTCGGTCACTGTCACCGATGCAGTCAAGCCATGTTCACGATCATCTACCCCAAACTCTTCCCCCTCCGTGACACCGCCCTGGCAGGAGTGCACCGCAGGTCAGGCAAACACACAGTCTTTTTTAGTTTCCCCCTGAAGAAGGATTTAACATGCATACTTACGTCCTTCTCCTTTCCTGTTCAGGACCACTGTGAGTTTTGTAGCCTACTGCTGCTCCAGTCACTGCCTCCGAACCTTTGACCTCCAGGGGTGATCTCATTTCCTTCTCTCTCCCCTCCCCCACTCACACACTGACATATAACATCAGCTGTGGATCTTGAATGTCTGTGGCTCGCTACTTGATAAAGAACCTGGCAGAAGCAGCGTATGCAGATGTTTGGTAGGTCAGATGATGAACACAAAGCTCAACATTTCAGAGCTTTGCATTCCTGTTTGTGTGGGGGAGGTCAGCAGCAGTGCACAGTAGTGCTCATTAAATGGTAACTACCCACTCATAACTGGGCACTTTTAAGAACAAACACTTTAATCTTTGTGGAATAAGATGTTTTTTTCCACTGAAGCTTTTTGCAGCAGACTCATTGATTGCAGAGTGATCTTTGAGGTGTTAACATTTGTAGCATGCTTTTGTTTTTATGATAACCGAAGAATATTTGAAGGTTTGTGAGTTCAAAGAATGTTTATCAGTTTGATGTGTGTTAATTTCAGAAGAAATTAAAGTGAATGTCTAAAATAGAAAATCTACATTTGAGACAACATACTGCATGAAGTCATGTTCTTAGTCACAGTTTTTGTGAACTCTAAGACCTACTAAAGACAATGAGCCAAGGATTCATGTTAGGGTTGTCACGATATCAGACTTAAACTTCATCATTATAATATTGTAATATGAGTGGTTGAAAAAGAAACTTCTGTACTTGTGCTTTCAGTCAGATTCATTAACTTTGTTTATTGGCCAGTTAATTAAACTCAAAATTCGTAGACATGGCGAGAGATGCTATGATGCTTAACCCTACAAAAGCATACAAAACAAAGTTTTTTCATATTGTGCATTGACACAATATTTACATTTCATTTTTAAATATCAGGATTTTCAATACATGTTATCGTGACACCTCTAACTCGCATTTATTTGACAGGTTATGAGAAAGTTTGTTATATTCTATATCAGCTTTTAAGATTTGACCGTTTTATATGTTAACAGCAATGTCTTTTTGTCATAACAAGAATTATAATAACACACTCTGTGTTTAAAAAAAAAAAATACACAAACCAAAAAGTCAGATTTTCACACTTTTTAGGGTTTAAAGGACACAGACTGTCTGCCTGAAGAAAAAGAGAGATTTAAACACAAGCAGCGCTGTGTGTTTCTCTTGTTGAACTGATATGTGTGTGTGTGTGTGTAATGTTTATTACCATATTGTACAGTTCTAATTTATCATTTGTTTTGTTTGGCAGTAAATATTGACTGATGTTTGACTTTGAATTTGTGTTTTTCTTACAAAAGAGAGTTCATCATAACAGTCGCCCATAAAGAAAACTGCAGAGAGGACAGAAGCATCTATTATCAGATCCATTACATAAAGTTCTGAAATGTCTGAGAAAACACAGCTTTTAATGTGACTCAGGTCTGAATCCTGTGAGAATCACGTCAGTCTTACAATATGTTGTTAAAGCCACAACAGAAAACGTGCCGTAGTCGCCTTTTGACTGCACCCATGTAAGCACCAACCTCTGCACCACCATGCCATTCTCCTTTACAACAATAACTCAAAGGTCTGGAGATCTGGGAAAAAGAAATAGAAAGAAGTAGCCTTGGGTCAGCCACACAATGCGCCAGAACCCAGAACCTCCCTCCCTAAACTAATTACGTAATTTGAACTAAGCTAACAAGTAAAAGTGAAAAACAGACACTAGGAGAAGATACGAGAATGAGAATTGTTATTTGTAATAAAGCACTTCACTTAGTTTGTTTCTTAGTTTCGTTGGTAGTGGAAGACTTCAGTCTATAAAACGACACAGGTTTAGATTTTATTTATTTTTTGTTCTCTTTCTGATGCCTTACAGATGATTGAAATTGCTGCCCAGATCACCCAAAACACTTTCCACTTGAAAGTTTTCAATCATGAACACGTTCAAATCTTCTGTTTTCCCTCTCTTTGCATTTCACAACTAAGAGTGCATGTTTTTTTTCTTTTCTTTTTTTTGTTAAAGTTCAGCTGCTTGGCTATAACAGTTGTTTGTGTCAGTAGGTCAGGAGAGTCGAGCTCTTTGGCTCCCCATTATGTGGGATATACAAAACATCCGGCCAACAGGAAGGTCTTGTGCCAGTTAGCCTCAAGCCAAGCATGCCAGGGGAGCTTTGCTTAACTCCTGAGTCAGACTTTTATTTTCCTTATTTATTCCTCTCATATACCAACTATCCCCCGCTGAACATGCTAGCAGCATACCCCGCCTTTCATTTCTTATTTTCTTTATCGTTTGCATTTTTTGCAATGAGTCCATCTGTAGCTGCTGCATAATAACAGAGGGTTGTTGAGAGGAAAGCGGAGCGGCTCCATTACCTGGATCGATGACATGTTCAGACAGATGTGATACCATGATCCTCTCTGACTGGTGCTTCAGCTTTCTGCCCTCCCTCTGGGACTATTCCATCTCAGCTGCCTGCACATAGGAAATATCACTCGTCCATACTTTATGCTCACATAAAGACACAGGCAAAGCAAAGCCTCATGAATTTGTACATAAACACAGCACTGCAAGAACACATGACGAGAAAGTCATCAGTGCAAATTGAACATGTGAGCTCAGATGAATCTGAAGGAAACCTACATTTAAAAGGAGGATTAACCCCCCCAAAAAAGATTGCAAATCCTTGTGCAGATGGACTGGTGTTGTGAGAAGTCAAGATTTCTCAGATGGTGTTTTCAGAGCCTGATGTGGTATGTTCACATGAAGTAAGAAAAAACCTACTATCTACTTTCTTAACCCACATTATGTTATATACTGGCATTTTTAATGTATCTGGTTGTCATACTTGTACAATTTCCTTCATCAATGACAGATACTGAGGATTTCAATCATTTATGTCCAAGGTGGTGGTTGGTGGGGTGTTAGGGTTAGCCTCAGTAGACTACCTGCTCTACCTCCTGAACTACAGTTGTTCCCAACTTCCATTTGAAGCTGATTTAGGTGAAATAAAAACTGCTCTTTCCTCCCAAAGATAACATCTGTTCTTCTGCACAGAGATCAGTACCAGGACTGTAGTATTTGATAAGTCAGCGACAAACATTGTCCAAATATCACTGATAGCAGAATGTTTGTCCACAGCCGGCTTGTTTGCTGTGGTTGCTCAGCTGTCAAACAGCATGTGCCTGAGGATAACTTGGAATCTTGTTCTAGGTCTATTAGGCATAATTCATGGTTCACTGTTGCAACACAGTATAGTATGTTTGTAATTCAAAGCGAAAAGGTAGAAAAGACAACAAAAAAAACCCCATAACAACAGCACATAAACAAAGGGATTCAGACCTGATCCAAAAGTTAATGACCTGTCCCTTTGCCTCTCCTCCACCTCCTCCACCTCTGAGTTTCATTAAATTCAGCCGGTCAGTTTCAGGTACACGTGTAGATTACTATACACCCTGAAAATGAGTTGATATCTTTGTAGCTGCATGGGTTTTATGATTAACAATAGTGCAGTGCAGTATTCAAATGTCCCAATACCACACGTGTAGTACTTAACACATTATGCAGCCCGAATCCTGTCACTGTTTTGTAAATGATAGCTAAATACTTATCAGATTATATGCATTCAATTGACACAGCCAGTTGCCAGTTCCCAACTGTCACACATCAGAGTAATCACTTGGAAATGTCTCTTTGCTGGATGTTCTGTGCTATGCATAAATTTGCACTCTGAGCCATTTTCAAACACTCGAGGAGGACCGCTTCAATCAGTGGCAACACGGTGTCACAGTGTTATTGGGTTCTTGACTTTATTGCTATTGGATCATCAACTGGGAGGGAGGAAAGCCAATCCATCACCTGCATAGATCCATTCTGCTGCTAATCAGCTGCTTTCAGGCCTCGAGGGTCAACTGGATTTCTGGAGAATGTTTTAGTGTTTTAATAGTAAATAATGAGGAAGAAGACAGTAGAGCGATAAGGACATTAATCCAGGAGAGATGACAAGGACTAGTGTAGGATCACCACATGCTGCTGATGGAGCACAGTAAGGACTTGCTTGACAAAACAACAAATTTAAAGAACAAGAACCTAAGGGCTGATTGGCTCAAAGGACACTTGGAAAAGCGTAGTGACATAATTTTTTTTAATGCGTTTTTTTTGACAGTGTGGGAATTGACAAGGAGAAAGATGATATGATCTGATCACTGCTAAGCCTTTACCTTACACTCCTTTCCCCAGCTCATTAGGACCTCTCCTGTGTTATCTCTCCACAGTCGCAGAAATAATCAAGGCACCATGGCTCTCATCTTTTACCTGCTTAATGTTTGTCTTGCATGTATGCTGTTTGCGTCTGCAGATGTGAGTCATCTAAGGCCACGTATCCGTTAAAGTACAATAAATAAAAGCTGTCAAAAAGAGAGTGCACACAAGCAAATTTTCATCTTAAAAAAGGAACAACAAGCTTCTAATTTCTGCAATTTCTCCAGCTAAAAAGACCTTTTTAGTAAAGAAGACGTGTTGCCCCTGCACCATGTCTTTTCAAGCATTTTAGCATTTTGTGTGATTATATAAAGTCAAGGACTCCAGGGGCAAACAGCTGAGCACACAGAGGACAATCTCAAGAGGCTTTTTGGGCTCTGTGTGCATATAAACACACATGGATAGATATGCTTGTGACAGGAAGTATGGTCAGTGGAGATGGGAAATGTATTGCATGTAAGGGGATGTAAGGTTATTAAAAAAATATTTAGGGTAGGAAAGAAAATCATCATACTTGTAACCATGAAAATCTTTCTGTATACCAATTAAAAAAAAAGAATAGAAAAAAACTTGAACTACACGCTTTTGGATTTATGTCAGAAATATTCTATAAATAAATAACATTTTCTTTGAATGCTCTCTTATCTATCCCTCAAATCGCATTAATCACCTGCACTGAAAAAAGTCAGATTTGTCAGATTTTTCTTTCTCACATTTATTATTGTTTTCATTTGATTTCCTTCAGTAAAAAGTTTTCTTTGTCAGTTACTCTGCTTTCTAAGTAGTAAACAGTCGGACTAAAGCACCGTGAATTTAGATCACAGACAATAATCTGCGGTTTGCGCAGATCAGCCTGCAGCTCTGCCTGATATCAATGCAGAAAGACAGCAGCCTGCAGCCAACATGGCTTTGGGCAGCGCGCAGCTGACCTACCTTTTTATCCGTTACCGTTGACGTCAGAGGGCGCGGCCATTTTGTGAGAGGCGTCAATGAGACAGGAAATCAGGTGGCATGGCTGTCAAATTAAAACCAAACCTAGTATTATTATTATTGTTGTTAGAAGTAGCTGTGTTGCTATATATCTTGTATTTTATCTAATAGGAGAGCAGGTAGCACTGCCTGGTTGGCTTGTGCCTAATGCCTTACGTCCTTCTTAGTGCAACTCTCAAGGAATTTGTGTCTTCCCATGTAATCAAACCGGGGATCTTTCACAAATGTTAGGGAAATGTGTATTATTCATTTATTATTGCTTCCAATAACAGGAGTAAAGCATTTCGTGGCTTTACCCTGTGCTATAATCTATGTATGACATGTATATTTCGACATTTCCGACTTGTAGTGTTGTTGCTTTGCCACCTTTAAAAGTAGTCCTGGATTTCTTGGCATGTCGGAAGTTTTTTTCAGCACCACTTCCTGTGTATGCACCTCCTAATGACCAAACACCAGTCACGTTATACACAGTTTTCACTTAATGTAACTACACAGTTCCTTCACAGGTTTTATTTTGTGAATCATTAACAGGAAGTGTTTGATGAGTAGATCTGCGGCGATTAACGCTTGCTGTGGCGGTTAAGGGGGAGGGCGGTGCTGATCCAGCGGAGGGCGTGGGGGTTGGGGGGCGGGGACAGTCCCGTTGAACGGAGCGGCTGGACGGACAGACATCTTCACCCTGTACAAGCATACAGCAAAAGAAAAAGAAGAGAAAGAGCTGAAGAAACTTATCCAGGTCGGTTTAATTCGATTTTTTAATCCTCTCATTTTGACCCACAGAATAATCAAAAGAAGAGCGATAATTAAAGTTTGAATGATTCTCCAGATTTCAGGTTTTAGCAGTTTATGCGTCCCAGGACGTGACAGAGTTCTCAGCTGTAAGAACGCGTCATATTTGCTAGGTTATTTTTTGTTTGTGAGGTGATGATATCTGAGGGGAAACGAGGACCATGTTGCTGAGGTGTTTCTGTTGTGTTTGTAGCGACTCTGCGTCGACGCATGTGCTGAATTGTTTGAACTTTTGGCTGTTTCCTGTTTTCTGTCACAGGGGAAGAGTGGTTGTTTTATGTAAGGATTAAACAACAGGATAACACAGACTGTGTAATCTTGTTTTTCATGTTTCTGAAAGCTTGTAGGTGTAGTTGGCCATTGAACAGAAAAGCCGTGTGCAGGTTCAGGACCTTGGACAGCTCCCGAGTCTGAAACACGCTGAAAAACACTTTACGCACAAAGCGAAACGTTTGTTCTCAAAGTGTTCCCCCCAAAAATGAAAATCTGAAGTTAATCTATTCGTGAAACGAGGCAAACTGAAGCAGTAAGTCGTGAAAAATACCTGAATGTAGTTTCTGCGCTCTGGAAACAAGTGAGACAGCATTCGTTATCACACTTATTGTTTTTATAAAATGGCCAGGCTGTTTGTGGTTCAGATCTGTTTTAATCCAGAGGTCTGACTTTTCACCTTTCCTTCACTTCCTTTTTCCAGAGGACCGTACAGACACAGTGAACAGGGAGCCGTTAATGGTAACAGATCATTTTCATGAGGGAAAGATGGATGTTCGGTTAGAGCGTCATGTGCAAGAAAAACAGAAGCAGAAAAAAAAGAGCAGAGGTCAGCATATAAGTATTTGAAATAATTATTTTAAGATACTAGTTTTTAAGGCCCTGTCTAAGAAAACGTGTACAATAGTCGCTCCTATGACTGAAGCTGCGCAGTTGCGACATTAAGGTTGAATTCAGTTATGAATCTTGCTTATGAATTAAAATTCAAGTTAAAGTAGAAACTGCTCCAGTCTTTCTCCCTTTCCTGCATGTGCACCTGTGTTAATGTCAGAGAGGACAAAGAGCTCAGGCCGACTCTTAAGCAGATCAACGTGTGTGTGTGTGTGTGTGTGTTGTCTTTTTTTGGCAGCCTGGTGTTGTTTGTAACTCGATGTAAACAGGTGGATATTTCAATTAGGGCAGGAAATGACTGCAGCACACCCAACATGGACTAATTGAAACATATCCAACTTCCAGTCAATTCTATGTCCTATGTTGTATTTTGGTTTTGCTGCTGCTTTAAATTATGGAGTGCAAATGCATCCATCATGTAAAAAAAATTATCAATCTCAGCTGCAACAGGTGAACTTTACTTCTAACAATTTGTTAAATTTAATTAATAATGTTTTCCTAGGACTTCCTGTGTTTTCTTGTCTATTTTTTCCTCCCTCACTTCCTGTTTTACTTTGATAATATGTTTTCTCGTGTCTCTGGTTGCTTTGCTTCACTTGCTTCACTTTCTCTCTTTATGGTCTGCTCCTGTAGGATTCCTGGTTTATTTTCTGGAGTTATTCTGCTGAGTTTTGGTTTTTCCTTGTACTGGATTATTGTTGGACTTATTCTGCTCTTCTTCAGTTTATTAAACTTACTTTTGTTTTGTTTTTTTCACCTTAAGAAATCTTAAATGTGTCCTACAGTTGTGTCCTGATTTTGCTGAAAGCTGGTTGCAGCTGTTTGCTTGGACATTTTCTCTGTTTTCCTGGAGCCGAAATGTTATGATTAACATGAACCCAGGGTGCTCAAATAATCAGCTTCCTGGTGAGAAAGTGCTTCCTGCTTTCATTAGCACATACCTGCCCCCCACCATGATCAATCCCCCATCCTCCCCCACAGCACCTATCACTCACCACTCTGTCACCCTGCCCACAAAGAGGTGAGAAATTACCACCAGTCTCCCGCTACATCTGTCAAACACGCACACATGCCACAAACAGCGTAGCAAACTTTTCCTCTCCTTCCTCTTCATTCGATACTTAAATGTACTCCCCTTGCTATTTATTCATGCAGCCTTCCTGTTAAATTTCAGTGCAATCGTCTGTGAAATTGCCACATGACAGACAAACCCGAGTGATTATGCGCCCAGATCACAATCTCACTTATTAACTTTGAGCAATAAAATGAGTGCGGGGATCTTTTTCTGGCAATGACTGCCCTTTTTTATTTTACCCTGTGAGGTTTTTATAAACACATGCACTCTTTAAACTAGTTTGGGCGGCACATCAATTATCAATCTAGGGCTGAGAGGGGCAGATGTTTTAAGAAGCCCTCCAGTATATTTTAGTTGCACCCACAGAGTTAATTTTTAAAGCTGAGTCAGTCAGAATGAGTGCTGCTTACAGAGTTTAGCTTTAACAGGGTGAGTTTTTATCAGTTTAAGTTCTTTTCACCATACAAAACAATATACAGATGAAATAGACTGATATACACTCACCAGTTTGTTGGGGACACCTGTTCAACTGCCCTCATCAAATCCGATAATCACGCTTTACTGGGTGAAAATCCCAGTGCTCAAAGGAGAATAGGAAGATGATTTTGAGATGACAGGAAGACAACCGTAACTCAAATATCCACTCATTATAACTAAGGTAGGCGCATCTACGGACACAAAATAACAACAAACACAAAGCAAACAAGCAAAAAATTGGTCTTGGCAAATGTAAATGCAGAATTTCAAAATCTGTGCACTTCTAATTTTAAAGAATCCAGCAGCAGTAGCACCAACAAAGAGCAATTAATGGTTTAGAACTTGAAATGCTAAATGCGGAACACGAGATTTCATATCTAAAGATTATTGCACATTTCTTTAACACTTTGTTTCATGTCTGGCCAACTTAATGTAACTTAAAGGCACCTTTGTCTTTTACCTCCAATCAAGTATGTTCGATGAAATGGGTGGATCTGTTTCAGTAAAAAAAACACGTCTTTTCACAAGTAAATATGGATGTAAAAATGTTAAAATACATATTAAAACTCTTACATTTTTGCAAATATCTACATAAGAGATGCAGTTTATGCATGTGTTAGACATCAAGGATAGACAAAGAAATACTTAATGTTGTTTGTTCTGTATTTTGATCCTGGTGCTTCATCAAATTATCATTTATAAAACATTCAAAATGGTGATACGATCCTTCTTATCGATCACAATGGCGTTATCGAGTTGCAGTAACTTGATTCCTTTGATGGCTTCAGTTTTACCCTTACAGCAAGGTTAAAGTCGGTGCAACACCAAAAGTACAAATCCTTTTGCAAAGAAGCCGCGATTATCTTTTATGGACGTTTATGTTTTTGTTGTTAGCACAAGCATGTGATAACTCTAATCCTGTTGTCCACGCAGGAGGAGAACCATGCTGTTTTTACATCCTTTTCCCCCATTTGTCACACGTACAAACAGAAGAGTGTGTTTTTACCTAATATATACAGCTCTATATGTGCCTGTCAACAATCTGCATGTCTAAATGAGTGCGCACAGAGACGTATACTGACAGGTGTCCATTTGAATGTATACATGTAGAGAAGAAATGGAGGAGAGGAGATTGTGTGCGCGTGTGTGTGTGCTCTAGGTTTTGTGTGTGTTTGTGAGAGCAGAAGTGAGAGAGAGGCTGTGAATGTCAAAGTGAAAGAAAAACATGCAAAAGAGAGGAAGAGTGGTCTGTGTGTTATGTAAGTGTGTGTGTGTGTTCTGTAGGCCTGCAGATTAATCCAGTGGGTTTTATCCTCAGTGAATGGGACAGTGGGGCTTTGCAGTGATTATCCCTGGAGGCCACAGATGATTGCTTTGAATTTCTTGCATGTCCGACACTGCCACGTTTGCCTGCCTGCGCATTGTTCTGTCTGCCGACTTTATTGGCAATACTGTGACGCTCCGTAAAAGTTAAAAGGCCATAAAATTGGAGAGCGTGGTAGATGCTTTATATATTATTCTTAATATGTGGAAGGTTTTAGTGGAATAATGTGTCTTTAATTGTGCAAAGTATTTTACCTGGCTGTGTTAATGTAAAGTTTAATGTGTACTTTCTTTCTGACCAGCTACTCCGCCTCCTCATGTCTGTCTTTCCATAAGTCTGCTTCTCTGTTAATCTGAACCGCAGCTTTCTGCCTGTCTGTCTCTACTTTGGATTATATAACGAGGAAATATCAGAATTGCAATCTGCTCCATCATCCCTGCTCAGCTGAGACAAAAATGGCTGAATGCTGGGAAGCTGCCCCCTCCATATGTTTTGGCTTTCCTAAAGGTGTCAAAATCAGGGCCTGGCATCTTAAAAGGTGCATTTTTGTATGCTTGTTGCCAGGTGGTCGACCATTTGCCTCTTATGTCATTGATGTTTGGCTGGGAAGTCATCACGTTACAGTACAGTTTATCTAGAAATATATAAATCCCTTTGATTTTGAAGCATAAATGGAAAATCTAAGAAATGAAGCCATTTTGGTGGCTTTTTAAAAAAATAACAAGTCTTAATATTTTCCTATGCTTTTCCTCAATGATTTTCCACGGCAGATTTCTCTCTGTGTGTCTATCCTGCCTCTCCACAGGGAATGTGTTAATTCGTTATAGCCATATTGTCACTGCGGGCGTTGCTTTGGGCAGGACACCAGCTTGTTCCATTCACACTCCACCACTATGGTCAACCTGGATGGTTGTCAGGAGGCTTGATTATAAAGCTGTTCTCTCAGTAACTGACATTCATCCTGCTTTTTTGAGTCCTTTTAATTTAAAAGTCATAATTTCTTTAATTTTTAGAAGCCTTGCTTTGGGCCACCTTGACATTACATCTACAGGAGCTTTTGTAAGCCCCGATCTTAAATTCTCATTTCTTGGAGGACTTTCCAGTGAATTTTCCAGTGTCTCCTAACTTTTCCCACCAAGTTAGAAGCACAGAACTGTTCAAAATATCTTGTTAAGCTGAAACATTAAGATTTCTATTCACTGGAACTAAGGAGCCAAGGCGAGCCCCCCAAATGCAACCCCAAACCATTATCCCTCCTCCACCAAACGTCACAGCTGGGACAGTGAAGTCATGAAGGTAACATTTCTAGCTTTTGTCAAACCAAGACTCATCCATCAAACTGCCACGTAGAGGGGTGTTATTTATCAGTATGCAGAATGTGTTTCCACTGCTCCAGAGTGGGTGTGTTTTACACCACTATGAATTCAATAATTCTGCAGATATCTGGCCAGCAGACCATTGGACTGGTACTTATACTGTAAGTAAGTAAGTAAGTAAAGTTTATTTATTAAGCGCTTTTCATAGACAGGTAGTCTTTCTACTCAATTTGAGCACTAAAGCGCTTTCTACTATAAGTAGTACTACAGCGCTTTTGTTTATGCCTAAGGACTTTGACTAATATCTACATCTACACTCACACTCAAATAGTCAAGGCACTTGTATTCACCCCTCTGCAGAAATTAACTATAGAGATCCAAACTCTTTTTGTAGCAGGTTGTAAACATGCTTATTTCTGCAGTAAGGTTGCATATTTTACCAAAGGAGTCTATGGTTTTACTCACATTTGGAGACAGCCTCGAGCAACCAGCAGAGGAACTCTTTTGGCTTTGTTTTTCAGCCCCAGAGGTTGCTGCTGCCGCTGCTGCTCGGTCTGTGCATTTGTGCATGTTTTGATGTTGGCCCATGTATGCAGCAGCAGCAGTCAGGCGTAAACGGGTGGGTGAACTGTCTGAATGGTTTAGCCCTGAGGCTCTCATCATGCTCTCTGTCCAGGTCACATCTTGGCACGTGTATTTATTGTTTATAGGTCAACATGGTGGTACAGTGTTTATGCAGGAGTGGTTTTTATGACTGGAATTCTGCAATTTTTTTTGTTGTTGTCTGTACCGATATAACAGACACATTGTTTCTGCATAAGCTTCAAATTATCCAACAGATCAGTTCGGGTCAGGTGATACTGTAAAAATCCTGATCCTTCACTATCGTGTGGATTTATCTGATGTAATACAAAGGTTGTCTGAGAATGGATAATGTAATAAATCAAGTGTCAGTGGCCACTTTAGCTCCTGAGTCACTACAGTTACTTTTAGCTTTGCCCAGCCAAGAGAAAATCAACTTGAAAAGCCATTAGTACATACGGGGGATGGATGCAAGTGTATCTGAGCATGAGTGTGTTTGTGAGTGTGTGTGTGAAATGGAAAGGTATCAGCCTTTTCATCTTAACAGCAGTCTGTCTGACGCAAGATGGAAAAGTATCCTTGCAGGGTTACGCAGCTTTCCGTGCGTAGGATGGATGTTGATCTTGATAGACATTGAGATTTTATATTTAGTGATTAGTTTATTGATTTCTCTTTCCAATTTCCTGAATTTTTTTTAAAAACAAATAGGCCTGCACAGGATTTAGAACCCCTACAGTTTTATTATTCTTGAGTCCGAACACTGAAACCCACAAAACAGGAAACATGCAGTGTTTCTCAAACTGTGAACCCCACTAGTACTGCGCTGAGCAACAGCAGACGAGATGTAAAACTAGATCTTTGTTAAAAATGTATTTTTTTTAAATGAGACAAGCTTTTTGGGATTCTTATATTGGGCATGTGAGAAAAAAACCTTTAAAAACCACTGATTTATTGAACTACAGAGGAAGCGGGGCAAGTAGTTTGCCTCTGGGATCTGTAACAGACACGAAAGGTGCAGGTGGAAAATCTGGAGAAGAGAGTTGAGGGCATCAGAGGTCACAACAAGAACTGCAAGCCTAGAGAGGAGCTTAATCCCTAAACACTGTCCAGGGTTGAAGAGCTGGGGTTCATATACTGCCCGTTGGTGATCAGTTGATGCATGTCAAGTATGTGAACAAAGGAACTGGCAGGAACTGGAGAGAAGTCACATCTCAGGAATGCACACAAAATAAGTCAGCTATATGAAGAGGGAGAGAAACCTCCACTGCATGGATTCTGATGTCACGGCTTTGCAATGCACAACAATAAAAACGTTATTAACTAATGTTTTATTGACTAGAAAATAGCTCACCTGCATATGTAAACAGTATTTATTTACTTTACCTCCAGGATCTTTCAGGTCAAGGATGACTTGGCATAATGTAGTCAAAGAATTTCACACATTATAAAAACTAAATGATATAACACATTCACTGCCAATGCCTATCATTAAAGCATATACATTATAATGTTGTTTGCTGCAAAGACATACCTGCATTTGAGTTTCAGCAGGTAAGAGGTGTAAACCAGCAAAGTGGCAGTCAGGAGATGAACTTTTCAGTCCCTCCTTCGTTAGGTTTGTTTGGCTTAAAATCAAAAGTAGTATTTACACGAGTGTTTCTGCATCTTTTGTTTCTTATCCAGATGTTCACATGGGGGTAGCACATATGATGTGTCAGCAGGTTAGGATTGGAAAAGAGTGCAAAAGCACCTGTAAACACACAGTATCTGTGTGTAGCACACTGCTGTTGCATTATTGACCTGGCTCCATCCAATAAATAATGAAACATAGTTATGCTTTGAAGTGGTGGATGTTGCTTCGTCCCACCCTTAACACACAAACGCAGCAGTATCTGCTCCACTGCTGCTCGCCTTCTTGTCCTTGGTCCTGTTCATCACATGTGGGGTTTTTTTTTTTCAGTTTCTTGGGTTCTCGGTCTAGAGAAGTGTTAACCTTCTCCCACACATTTTCTTTTGTGTGATGTGTTTCTGCAAATTATTATTTGGACAGAAAATGACAAGGAAAAACTGGTCGCATGCCTGTTTTATAAAAACTGACTTTTGTCAGTGTTATGAAGCTTTTTGTTGCAGTCTCATTTATCTACTGCTGTGCAGAAGCTCCAGAGGCACTGAAGTGAAACAATACAAAAAGTCAGGTTTGGTTCAAATAGAGGAGGGAGTGAGTGAACAGGAGGGTGTTAAATGTCATCCCAATAGAGATTTGTTTTCTGCCTTTATTCATAATTACTAATATCACCTCTGGTACCCTCAGCGCTTCTGGTGCACTACCAGAGATTTCTGCAGTAATGAGAACAAAAGGTGTGAGAAATCTTTTCTTGCTGGGTGGAACTGCAACCTTTCCACAAACCCAGTGACTCCACAGTCTTCATTTCAGTGCCATTAAGTTCTGCACATCCAGATTTCATTGCAATTATGAAAAGAAAGGAAGATTATAGGAACAGAAGTGCTCATTTTCACTAGCAACCCAAGTAACCTGAAAAATCCCCCATATGAAAGAGAAGGAAAAGTGCAGCAGCTATCCTAAAAATACAATAAATAAACATATAAATCTCAGGTTTAGGTTAGTGCTTCTATAAGCCTGTGAGAAACATACAGCCAACAAACTGATGGACTGACCTCGTTTCTCTTGACTCTCAGATTCAGTGCTGCCACGGTGTCCTGATGTCCTATTTTCTTCACAAACATTGTTTATCTCCAATGAACATGGCACTTGATTGATGGCGGTGTACTCGGTCTAACGGAGGCCGTTTGTCACAACAGACTGACAGTCTGCTGGATGCTAAACATGAGCCTCTTCACTTTTTAAATCCTGATTCTGTCCTGTGTTAATGTTGCATAGAGTGTAACTGTGCACTTATGGTTGTATCTAAATTTATTTTGTTCCTTTACTGCAGACGAGTGCTAACATCTTCTAAAAAGTTTCTTTGCGGTTATATGTTGGTGTTTGTTAGATGTGACTCAGTTATTGTTTGTTTGGAAGCCTTTGATGTGAAGCTACGATATGATATGAAACAAGCCAGCACATGATGATTTTTGTTGCTGTGTGATGAGCATGGTGAGTGACGAATCAGTGTTAAGCTGACCTCAGCATTTTTCATTTCCTCCAGTGACATGTTGATATGATCCCCCGACTCACATGCCAGTGGATCATGTCAGCAAACTTGGGTGCAACTTGGGGGATGCTAACCGTGCTTGGTCACTGTGTGAGGTTTTTCTTTGTAGCAACAATTTTAGTTCAGCTTTGGTAATATATATTAAATCTGACCATTTAGACAGATACGTTAGCTATCAGGGTTGGTTGAGTTCATTATTTTTATTTTATTTATGTTACTCATGTGTGATTGGGGAACTGCTGTCGCCCATGTATCATCCCCAGAGAGTATAAAACATGGACGTAGCTTCTGAGTCTGAAAAATGAAGCCAAATGAGAACTTTCCTTCTCTCTGATGTTCAAAAAGACTTCTCGTTCTATAGAAGTTTAGGTGGAATGGGCCTCAGCTTTAACCTTTGAAAACATTTTCTCATGAGTTTCTGGACTCAGTTGCTTATTTCAAGTGATACGAAGAAGTATAAAGTCAATTTTGTCAATTTTGGTCATTCTAAGAGTCAGAAAGGAGTATTATCCTCCTTTAAGCCTGTGGCTTTAAAGTTAGACCACACCTCATTTGTCACAAAGAAGGAATTTCAAAACACAACATTGGTGAAAATGAAAATACTAATTTAAGCTTTATAACGGTGTCAAAGCAACGGTTGATGTGATGCTGCCTACATCCTACATTTATACTGTCTATAGTTTGAAGACAACAAATGCTCAAGCACGCTAGCATCAGTGAAAACTTTCCTGCACCTCTGTGCACGCCAGTGTGTTCTGTATATCAGGCATATTGTACAGCAACTGAGAGAACAGCCTTAAATCTGAGTGTTACAGCTCATGAACGAAGGCTTATTTGCTCTGCCTCACCTGCGCACACCTCAGCAAATATATAAATAATCACTGGTGTGTGTCTTAAGTGCCTGTTGTAATTTGTTCCAGCAACATTTTGTGTTTTAATATCAGCAAGATATGAAAATGTGCTCCACTTTACTCCAGAGGAGATGATTTGAAGATGATTCACGCACACCGTGTGAGAAACACATTATATTAAAACAATAACTCACTGAAAACATATGATTCATCATGTGAATGGACTTCAGTTTGCTAGTCATATCTCTCTGAGTTTTTATTAGATGAAAATGTTTATTTTTCCAAAGTAAATACATTTTATTTTTCATAGAGGTAGATGCTTTTAAAGCGGGGTTTTCAAAGTGGGTTTTGTGTTTGTGTCCTTTAACTGTTTTTCTTTGTCCATCCATCCATTCGCTTCCGCTTATCCTTTTCAGGGTCGCGGGGGGCGCTGGAGCCTATCCCAGCTGTCATAGGGCGAGAGGCAGGGTACACCCTGGACAGGTCGCCAGTCTGTCGCAGGGCCAACACACAGGGACAGACAACCATTCGCACTCACATTCACACCTAGTGACAATTTGGATTATCCAATTAACCTATCCCCACAAGCTGCATGTCTTTGGACGGTGGGAGGAAGCCGGAGTACCCGGAGGGAACCCACGCAAACACGGGGAGAACATGCAAACTCCACACAGAAAGACCCCGGCCTGATGTTGGAATTGAACTCAGGACCTTCTTGCTGTGCGGCAACAGTGCTAACCACCGTGCCACCGTGTTTTTCTTTGTTTTTGACTAAAATAATTTGTCGCTAGATTTTTCCACAACTGGAGCTCCATAGTGGCGTGTTAATCGTGACAGTCCTAATCCATTCTCCTTCTGGAGCTTTGTTGCTGCTCTTTTCTTTGGACCATCTGCATATTTATAATGAAAAATGTGAAATGTCTGATTCTGAAACACAACTTCAACACTCTCTCTCATCGAGGTCAAGTCCTTGTTATTTTCAAACCTTCTCTCATCCTGTTTCCACATCTACCTTCAACAGCTTTCAGGATTAATGCTATTAATATTATCAATCAATTATTCATCAGTGACCTTTCAGTGTCTTCAGGGAACTTTATGTTCACCCATTACATTTAGTTTTGATGCTCATTCTGCTAAAGATCCCGTCCTTTTTCCTGTGTAGTAAATTATACCAAATGTTCAGGTATTATATCATTCAGCTACAGATAAGACGGTAAATACTATAAAGTTTTTATAAAATATGCTTCCTCTTTCCTGGACAAACACTGTAAACATCCAGAGGGCGTTGAAAGAAGAGGAAGCAAAACAAAGAAAGCTACCGGCAAACTGAGAGGCGAGTGTGTGTGTGTGTGAGAGAGAGAGAGCAGAGAGAACAGTGGAGACTAAATCCTCTTTTCCCCCTGACTGTAATCTCTCCATGGGCTGAGCCTGGCAGTTCAGGCCTTACAGCAGCTGTCAGTCAAGACGAGTGACAGGCAGCAAGGCCGTAGGTTGGGAGGGGGGATGGGAATGACCGGAACGTGTGTTATGACAACTGTAGGTGTGTGTATGTGTGTCTTTGAAATACAGTAGGCGTGTTAAAGAGCAAGCGACTGTCATAGAGGGAGGGTCATTTTTCATGCTACAATTAAAAAATTCTTTCTAAATGTGGGTTACTGTCAAATAAACAAAACATTTAGCATGTCCGATTAGTTTTTGCTCTTTGACACTGGATTTCGTTTCTGGTTGAAGAATCATGCCTACTCTGTGAAGGCAGGTTTATTCTCCTATCCATGCTATGTACTTGCATTAGTCCTGTACAAAATTAAAATCACCTGGCTAATTCTGGTCCCCCTTGTCCCAGTAAAACTGGTCAGAAACACTGGACCTTTGTCTCAATGTATCTGCCACCACAGGCTTATATACTTTAAGTCATACTTGTTATGGAATTGGGCGTTTATCCTGTCATCTGGCATGGTAATAGACGCTTAAAAAGTTTTAATGCAAATTCTTTTAGTGTTCTGGCAAAAAAAAAGAAGAGAAAGAAAGCTGCTATCGTTTAATCTTAGCATATTCCCAAGCACATAATTACTATTTCATGCTTTCCAAACATGTTCTTGAAGCTGTTTCACCAACATCCATTATTGATTTTTCTTTTTTTTTTTACAGTTGAGTGCTGCTCCTTACTTTCTTGTAATGATTATGAAACCGTATTTATCAACAGCACGAACAGCTCAAGCAGTGAATTCAAAACAATCTCAGTTCCACATTTTTAAAAATTCCAAAATGAAAACAAAAGGACCTAAAGAATTTTGCATAATTTTTGCACGCTGCCGATGATCTCTGACTTGTCGCAGCAGATGGCTGGATGCTTGCTCGTGGTTGGTCGTTTGATTGTTGATCTGGTTTTACCACATATTGTTGACACGGCCCCATCTGACAACAGAGGCTCTCTGCAGGTTTATGGGTAGCCCGTTGCTGCCCACGAATGTCAATGTTCTGCCACCGCTAAACAACAATTTCCCCTTTTAGACTAAACACTGACTGTGTCCCTATTCTGTAGCCACAGCACTGTGCAATGTACACATAAGTGCTGAGCGTCTGTTACTCTTTGGAGTCGGTGTGTACATCTCTGTTGACTGGGTGAATGTTTTCACACTATTGATGCTGAAGTGACTGGCTGCAAGTCTCAATAGATGCTGGTGATGTGATTCTACAAATTCATATCTCACGCTAGTCTGTGAATGGCGACTTGTTTTTGTATTGAGCACATACACAGGGGTGATAATGATGATGTTTAAGAAACTTCAAAAGTAGCTGGCTAGGTTTGCCATTTTTAAAAACGTCGCTATTGTGTGAACTAGAATGAACTAAACGATTGAGTGTTGCTGTCCTTTTGAGTCAGCAGCAAAAATACAAGTTGGTTTATTATTTTTCATATTTTATTTTTATAAAATGAGTAATAACTCACAATAAGATTTTATGGGAGCAGGTCATCTTCACCCATCGTGGGAAGTAGAAAAAAGCAAGGTTGGAAAAAAAAAGAAAAAAAAAAGAAAAAAAAAAAAGTCCAGCTCACCAGCGGCCTTTTGATTTAGAAAATGAATAGTTGTATGCTGGACATGCAATACACTGTTTATACTGTTTATTCACTTCAGTATCAAAAATACGATATGATTGAACTGTATTTAAATGAAAATGTACTTTAACATTAAAAATTAATGAACAAGATG
>NW_024582363.1:2655205-2657066 GCF_018398535.1 Haplochromis burtoni
TCTAATAAAAATCCTCCACCACAAAGCTTTATAGAGTGCAGAAACCAACGGTCTGTTGGTCCCTTTGCTATACTTTACGCTGCAGTAGATTAGCTTACATAAAGCTTTAATGATCCTGAATTGAAAGCTGCTGGGTGGTTAAATATATATCAGCAACAAGCCTCATCACAGCAAAATCTCTTCAATGTGATTTGTGCAGTAGAAACAAAAATTCATTACACTTATAAATGAGATCTGCTCAGACCTGATTCTTTGCCTCATTGCAGGCATAATTGAGTGAAGGAAACAAAAGCGTCTGAGCTGGTTTCTTTTGTCTCCTCAGCCTCTCATCAGTGCCGTCCCAACCAGCAGCAGACTTACTCTGTCAGACTGCGGAGTAACAGCCACATATATTTTTCATGAACCATACCTCCGGCTCTACTGTGTGTGGCTGTATGAAAAACTGCCTGGCAGTGCATCAGAGCAACAAAAATAGACCCCTGTCTCCTGTCCTGACTCTTTCTTCTAACTAGAATCATCATGGCACTCCTCCCTCGTTCATCTTAAATGATCACTGGTTCCAGAGGAAGAAGGTCAGGGTTAGCAGGGCAGTGGCTTGAACTCACGGCATCCGTCACAGCAGTGTTTCCATGATACTTTTCTGGTTATAGCAGTTCACATATGTTGTTTTCTGCCCCTAAAATTGGATTATAGTGCAGGTGGTAAATGTTAATTTTGCCAAGCTTTAACTTCAGAATTCTGAAAGTCAGTAAAAAGCACCTGTATCAGAGAGAGACCGAGGTTCCGTTCTCTCATGATTCCTATGTGGACACTGAAATATAATCCTTGGACCTCTGGAATTAAAAAGTTCCCACTCATCTTGATTGTGCACATAGTTTGATCGGATCTAGGTACATCCGAGGACAAGGGAAGCAGTGCTGCTGGCTGTATTCTTTTTTTCAATGCAGAGATTAAAGATTACTGCTAACACCTGTGCCTTTGTCTGGCTTACTTTAGTTTGGAGACAGAAGCAGAATTAGGTGACCTTTCAGCTTGTGAGACACTTTTTTTTTTTTACAAAGCGTGGTCAGTCTCTGTGTGTGTGACTGAGATTCACACTCAGTTCTAACATGTACACCTCCACGTGCGTCATCTCGGTATATTTAAATCGTGAATTCAGCTGTTTTCTCAGTGCAGATGGGTTGTGTGTTTATAGGTTGCATGGTAACACTAAATGTAAATGGGATATCTTGCTTTAATTTGAATTGGATCAAATGAATTTAAGTCTGTGCTTCCCTGCCTTTGCACTGTCAGGATGGTTCTCCAGAACTGCTTTTTGGATAGAGAGCTAAGTGCTAAGTAATTTTTATTGTGTTTGATTGGCAGTAAGAATTGTATTCAGCAGGTTGAAGGTAGTTGTGGTAAATGTCTTGTAACATGTTGCTGGATTTTAGTTTGCAGTCATACTTTTACTCAAACGTTAAATCCTATGTTAGATAATCCTTCCAACTCAGGGGTCACTCAAACTTGGGCTGAAGCAAAAACACTCCCACTAATGACAGCATCATGTGTCTCTTTGTTTTGTTTTGTTTTTTAATTTGAACAACAACTTACTTTCAGAAATCAGATTCTTCCCTGTGATTTGTCTGCTGTTCAAAGCATCTTTTGTGCAATAGATTTTGTTGTGTTGTTGGTGCACTAACCCTGCTTCTCCCCTTCTTCTTCTCTCTATTTTTCTAGTTTTTCTTCTTTGACATCAAAGTACAACAGTCGTCATGGCAGACGAATCGGACATGCGCAATGAGCTGGCCGATCTGCAGACACGTGCAGACCAGATAGCTGATGAGGTACAGTAAGAGAAACATGTTTTTTTAGAGGTTTT
>NW_024582363.1:2657474-2659801 GCF_018398535.1 Haplochromis burtoni
CTGTAATATTTCTCATAGATATAAATTGCTGCTTTCCTGCAATATTGACAGCTGCCTGAATATTTATTACAATCTATTCTCTATTTTTCTGTCAGTGTGAAATGAAGATCCATTCAATTTAGCCCATTATTGGCTGACGCTGTTCCTTTCTATCTAGTGTTTCTCTGTGGTCCAGATAGATTGAACTGTTAGCTGTCAGACTCCAACTCCACCATCCAGACAACAACTGGCAACAGTAGCACTGCCTCTTTTATGCAGTTAGGTCCATAATTTGTAGAACAAAGACACAGTTGGATTTTAAATCAAACAGTGCAGACTGAAAGACGTCGTTCTTTTTCTTTTTGTTGTGCAGACTCAAAGACTGCACTTAAATCACACCATGGTCATTTGATTTAAACTCACCTGTGGTGGTTTTCAGGAAAAACCATAAAACCTGCGTCTTTGTCCGATAAATTATGAACCCAGTGTATTTCATGCTCTGCTACGTTGAAGCTAATCGAGGCTGCAGAGCAGAATAAGGACTACTTTTGCCAACTGTATCTAAGATGGTGGATCTGTAGTCCATTCACAGGATGATGAATATTATTTACAATAACTGAATCGTGAATAATTTATTTACGAGAACAAGCCTGTGCCCTCTGCATCTTTAAATACAAAGTAAAAACAATCCAGTTCTGTGTGAAACACTGCGATTCCAAATCATTCTGCTATTTATGAGCTATTGTTTAAAAATTTACTTTGTAATTAATCACTTACATCAGCTACAAACATGCAGAGAATTTTTCAGGCAATAGCGCCAAGTTTTAACTATAATGATAATGTAGCTCACTGGCAAAGTTACCACATAAACAGGGAACAAGCATAAAAACTGAAATCTCCAGTAAAAACAGATTTTTCTGTGACATTCCAATTATAATTTGACATTTGAAAATGGACCGTTCTCATAAGGACACAAATGTATCTCCAAAGCCTGCAAGCTGACAGATACAGCTGCTAAAGTGACCTCAGCTTGTTTCAGCATTTGGAGCTCTAAGAATCTTTCATCAAGAAAGTGCTTTTTTTTGGATAAGGAAGAACTCTGCCCTTTTTTAATGAGATGAGAGGAGCTCAGGAAGAGCAGATAATTCCATGCTGCAGAATAATGGATCAGCTCAAATGGCATTATTAAACATTCATGAGGAGATAATGTAGGGCCAGTGATGGGAATAGAGGAAAGGAAAAGAGGAGAAATGGGTGGAACGTTAGATTGATAGAGCAACAGGAGGCAAAGCAAATAACAGTAGGAATCATGGAATCAGACAAGAGGAGAGGAACATTTAGGTGTAACTATATTACTGAGTGACACTCATTCGTCTTACCATATTAGTGGTCCTCCGTTCTCCCTTTCCACCTTGTGTTTTTAATACATTTTCTACGTTAACACACTGAGATGTTGTTGAGAAATTTGTTACAGGTGCCACACCGTGTGTCTGTGTTTGCTCTCCTTTGGACTCTAAGTTAATCCTTTGCTAATCTTTCTCTCTCTCCCTGCAGTCTCTGGAGAGTACTCGGCGCATGCTGGCTCTTGTGGAGGAGGTGAGTCCAGTGATTCAATGACATACATCACATTAACAGATACAAAAGACATGAGAGAGAGAGAGAAATGTGTGCTGATTTACCAGAACTGTGAGATCTTCTTGTTCTTGTACATGCCCCTCGCCTGTGCTTCTGCTTAATGTCTAAGGTTGAGTTTTCACATGGATTTACTTGGTTAGTCAGTCCCAAAAGATCTACACTTGGCTTACTAAACTTTCTATAACTTCCACAAAGTAGTATTCTTTGACCCTGTACTTAAATACCTGATGGACCTCCTCTTCTTCTTTTGAGGACTTGCACTTGTGCATGTCCAGTGCATGGTGGAGCTCCTCCACTGTGTCACAATAGCAATCCTTAAACAATTCTGAGCAAAGGACAAAAGATTTGCTTGAGTAGGACAGTGATGAACACTAGGTGTGCTAGTGTGGCCAGAAAATGTTGTCAACATGCTGTGTGATAGCTATGGCACACCTCACAGTTAAAATGGCTTGCAATAAATGTCGTCCATCAGGCTTGTAAGCCTGGAAGAACGATAACCGTGCTCCTGTTTGCACTACTGACCTGATTCTGAGGCTTTGAACCCATTGATTGTTTCAATGACGACTGCTGTTTAGCCCGTGGATCAACATTTATCATAACAGATGATCCTCAACAAACAAGTTAGGTGAGTTTGATGGATTAAGTTTCACAAATGCACAAGTGGTCAGAACAAGACTCTCAACAGAGGGATCTAGAAATAGCAGGATGCCAAG
>NW_024582363.1:2660148-2662135 GCF_018398535.1 Haplochromis burtoni
TATATATATATATAGTTCCAAATCTATACTCATTTAGATTTCTCTCTTATGGTACAGTATCATTTGAATCACCTACGATGCCTAAATTACTTGTCATTCCATTGAGCCAGGAAAGAAAACAAGATATTGTTGTTTTTACTTTTAGCTTACATGTCAGCAGGATATTCTAGCTTTAAGTGCTACCAAGATGAAAGCAATAAACAGCTGTTCATATGTCCTTTAGTTATCGGTGTATTCACACTGGCTGCAGAAATGGAGACATGGCTTCACACTAACCCCTGGACAAATGACCATGTCTAATGAGAGAAAGCCATGAGTGACAAATGGAAGTCCTTTGGGAGACCTACTCTACATACCAAGCTTTTCATTCACATCGAAAGAAATTAAATATGTGTCCCTGAAGGGTTAGCATGCTGATACTGTATTAATTTGGTTCTACAGTGTGTGCTTCTTCTGTAAAGATTAAGTGTTATTTGTAGGGTAGCTATGATTTGAAACATGATGCATTTTGAAGGATAATCCCACTTATTGAAGTAATCCTACTTATTAAAATAATTATTTTCTTTATTATTAAAACAACATAAACTGACAGATTAAAAAACAACCTTGTATAATAAATCTGAACATTCACTTTTTTCTGGCACCATCCTACAGATTAGTCACAGTCACTGACGTATGTGTAGTTTTAGCTCAGATAATTTATTTCTATCTTCAGTATGAGCCACATGTGTATTGAAAGTCATGACATATTCAAACCAAAGACCAAAAACAGGATAGATGAGTAAATCAGGCGAGTGTCTGTTGAGGGAGCGGAGAAGATATAAAATGACAGAAGCTAATAGTCAGGAAAGTATATAATTAAATTAAACTCGCATCCATCTTCAAGATCCCAGAATAAAATCTTAGGCTGCTTTTCTGATTAAGTTCCCCTTTTATGCTCAGATGTTTAATTTCCAGTTGTAAAAATTTCCAGTCAATTCATCATTATTATTCCTGAGCCATTAATTTTCTGCCACTTACAGTCGGTGATGTAATATGTCGTTGTCTCGTGCAAATTGGACAGGAGCAATGAGCGACATGAGCGCTGTTTTGTTTTAATGACTGATAAATGAGCGAGACAGACACAATAAAATGACTGTTTGTACAAAGAGAGTCAGCCAGTAGATCAGGTGAAGAAGACATAGACAGGGTGAAAACAGACGAGCAAAGGTATAAAAGCAGAAGACAAACCTCTGCACCGCTGTTATATAATTATGTGGCTTTTCAGCATCTACTCTGAATTCAGGTGTTAACATGATTTTCAAAATGATCCTGCGTCATTATTTTTCGTCTTCCTTTTTCTTTAATATTGGCATTTAGAAACACAAAAACAAAACTCCACTTTTAGATGAAGGCTATTTTTTTATCGCTGAGACAGTAAATAACCAAACTGAATTAATACTTGTAAGTGCACAGTTTCCTCCATATCAGATGTAAAAGTGTGGTTAGTAAACCTGCATTAGTGCAGACTTGGAGGGTTTTTAAGGCACTTCAATTAAGTCTAGTTGGTTGGAAAGAGCTCTTAATGTGGCTGGCCCTCCATGCGAACCCACAAACTGAGTGAAAGTGTGTAAGGAGAGCTTGGCTCAGAAGGGCCAGCCAGGCAGACTGAAGTGCGGTTTGTAGCTTAAATAGGCCACTGCTAATGTGAAGGACAGAAATAAACCCAGACCTGTACCATTATCTTGGTGCAAACACATCACATTACACAATGTCATAGCAGAGTGTAGTAAGAAACCTCTAATGTGTATTGAACGACTCATGTCGGACATTGTAGAAGATTTCACTGTGCCTGGTAGTCACTGGCAGGAAAACATTACGTCATGTAGTGTGATATAACATGACGCTGGTAGGTGATGTGGAAATCATCTGCAAATGCTCTTTAAATAACTGAAAACTATTAGACTTTGTGGTTTAAAAAAAGCTGAACAGGCTGTTTGTTTTCTGC
>NW_024582363.1:2663123-2675374 GCF_018398535.1 Haplochromis burtoni
CATATTTTTTATTATTTCAAAGTACTGTTACAGATTAAACTAATGAGAGGGTGTTAAATACAGTTGTGCAACAAGTACGCACAAAGTGTCCTTTGGCACCTGTAGCATTAGTATGCTGGATCTGTCCTTACAATTAATCTTGTGTGGATTCCAACATAAGGACCCTTTAGCATCACATTTAAACACACCGGTAAGCCAGACAGCAAAGTGCAAATGTGAATGAAAGATCAATACCAGCTGTGTTTATCTGAAGGACTGTAACTGATACAGATGCAGCACTGAGCCTCTAAGAAGCTTAAAATAAGTTCACCTTTAAGATATCATTATTTTTATTCTTCCTACTTCACGAGTTGACTTTATATGCTTAGAAATATATCAAAAGAGGTCTGCTTCACATATTTACAAATGGTTAACATCAAAACAAAGTGCAAAGAAAGAAAGCGCCTTATCTGTTCATTGGGTAGAAATTTTTTGGGTGGGTGGGGGGACAGTATCCTGTGACTTTATGACTCACAGTGAAGTGTGAAAAAGTCCTGATACTCTGTGAGCATGTGTCCTTAACTAGCCATGCAGAAAGAAGTGATGTCACCGCGTGAGACTCTGCCAATTGGCGAGGTCAGATATCCTGTCCTGTAGTTCTGAGGCCATGGCTGCCCTCGCATGATTTCCCATGAGCCCTCTTGGGGAAACAAGCCGCCCTCCCATAGGGTTTATGCAAGTGTATCTGCAAACTTTGGCACAGCTGAATGCGATGCTAAGAATGATCAATTTCTTTCATCAAAACTCATGTTTTTTGTCTTTTAATGTTATTTATACTGAGAAAAATTTCCTCATCCAGTTTAACTTTACTCATACAGACCCATGCAGACCCAGTCTTTTTCAGCATTGATATAGACGTGGATCAATTTCAGTGACACGACTGATTTGTGACTGATTTATTCTAAATGTGTAAACCTTTTAACATATGTAACTAAATACACAAAAGATGGATACTTTGTACAGACATATCAGCACAGCAAACAGCCAAAACATTGTAATGGGTTTTGTTTTGCTTCCTGGCCTGTTCACACATTGTTGTGGGACCTCTGGGGGCGTCCTGTGGTGCCTGATAGTAGGATGTTTGTAGCAGATCCTTTGGTTCCTTCGTGATTCCTGCTTTTTACACAACGTTAGACACAATTAGTTTTGTATTTTGGACATTTGGAAGTCCGATCAGTTCCTTTACCATATTTCTCGAGCTACAACTAAAAAAAAGCACAAAACATTTTAATGTATACTTTATTAATCCCCTGTAGGGAAATTACTCTCTGCATTTAACCCATTCACTCATTGAAGCAGTGTACAGCCACCAATCCAGCGCCTGGGGAGCAGTGTGTAGGGACCTGCTCAGGGGTACCTCAGGGTAGCCGTTCAGTGGATTCAAACCCTTGACCTTCCAATCATGGGGCGACCACTTTACCTACTGAGCTATCCCTGCCCTATTTTGTGCAGTTCAGTGGGGTGCACTACTCCTTTGGGGGAGACAGCTGTACCCCGAACCCATCTGAAAGTTGCTTAAATATCTTTTATCCCATTTTAAAAGATAAAAATATCAGGTTTTCTTTCAGAGGTGCGTTTTTGTCACCTTTGGACGGAGCAGACTAGCCGATCATCTGCTTTAATCTTTATATTTAGCACACAGACATAGGAGCAGTTTTGTAAAGCAAGAAGCTGTCAAAATGTCCCTGCTGTTTTCTGCTGTGCCTCTCAGGATCAGTTTCAAAAATGTGATTTCAGATTGCAATTTGACCCACTTTTGCTGCTGCTGCTTTGATAGCTTTGCTCTGTTCTGCTCTGCTGACCTTCACTCATCTGTCAACTTTATTTCTCTTCTTCCTTTCACTTCTCTTCTCTGCTGTCGTCTTCTCACCTCTCCTTCTGTCTGTCTGTTAGAGTAAAGATGCTGGCATCAGGACTCTCGTCATGTTGGATGAGCAGGGAGGTAAGTTGACAGGGAGAGATCACTTTTATCTGCTCTGCTCCTGATTCTCTCTTGCTGCAGTTTCACGGTGTACAATCGGAGAGTCGTCATCAGTACATCCAGTATAACACTCTAGATTCTCAGACCAAGTTTAAGGAAAAATAATGACATTTATGGTCTTACAGCAGACCTGCACAGGGAAAAGTGAAATGAAGGGGTTCCCACAGGTTCGGAGACCCTTTGCAATTTTTACTTCTTCTAGATCAACCTTGGCTTCTTCTTCTTGGCTTTCTCTTTCCATAATTTCAGGCTGAACTAAACATTGATTAAGTTTGGCTTTTAGGGATGCGACTTTTTAAAAATACAAACCAAAACAACAGAATCACTGTAAAACTGACTGCAGCACAACACTTTTTTTTTATCAGTGGCGGAAGCCACAATTGTAAGAAAAAGTTACATTTGATTAACGGAGTATACTGGAATGTGCTGCTGAGCTTGCCTTCTGCTTTGCCTCCCTGTATTACACTTTCATGCCCTTTTCTCAGTCACATGTTTATGTTTATGCACCAATTCATCAGCTGAGCTTTGATGCAGGCTGACATTCCCCTCGTTGTTCACCATCCACTTCAGATATCATGAGATTTGTCAAAGGCAGTGGTTGATAACAACATAAACAGGCATCAGCTGTTAGTCAGTTTAACACTACACATTGATGTTAGCCCACATTTCACAATCATTGCAGCCCTACTCCTTATGAATTAAAACTTGGATTCTTTCTTAGCTGTATGTTAAGTACATGTTTTACTTTGCTCTGTTAAACCAAGCTAACATGTTTGCGGTTCACCTGATTGTCAGGTCTAAATGTTCAGAGGTCAGTCAGTGACAGATAATGTGTCTTACCAAAGTCATTTTTGGGAGATTTACTCTATGACTCAAGAAGAGCCTTTTCCGGCCTGTTTTTGTCTACGTAACTTGGGAGCAAGTCAAACAAATAATGATTTTCTGTGGAGATTCTTCATTTTAAGATTTTCAGTCAGCAAAACAGCTGAACGCACTTCACAACAAAGTCAAATTTAGAGGGAAAAAAGTATTATAGTAGTATAGTATAGTATTTTTATTTCTTAATACTTGGTACATAACTCTGGGTGGATTACCATTACTTTTGAAAGCCACTTAGATTAATGGAAATCATGGATGTTTACCCTCAAAGTAGGGATTATAAATCCCTTCACTGTTTGTCCGCAAACTACACACATGTACATCACTCTGAAGTATTAATTAACACATGCGGACTGTCAGAGCGTAGTAACTCCAGCTGTTTTCAAACTCAAACATAACCTAGTTATAAGTGTAACTGGAGATTTTATGCATGATTTAATACATGTTGTTGTGCCAGTTGTGCAGACATCCAGTAACCATCATGTGTGGCTCAACTAGCTAGCTTAACTGGAAGCTCTAAGCACTAGCTTTGCAAAACCTGTTTAGAATGAAGAATGAAACAGTCCATGTGACAATTTATTAAGATTCACTTAAAAAAAAAGTGTAAACTGAGTAGAGCTGAAATTAAAGAGCTAAACATTACAACAGCAAAACATTGTGTGTGTGGCTTTAGTTTTAAATGGACACAGTTAGCATGTTAGCTTGACTGCATGAATGAAACACTTTGCTTATAGATAGAAATAAGACCTCTTACTGTTTAACACCAATGGTTATGTTAGTTCTGAGTTTTTTCCACAATTTTTTAAAGTGTATGAACACTATCGTCTCTGAAAAAGTCTCCATGTTTGCAGAGAGTCCTCACTATTTTTAAAAAGTGTGCTAGAACTATGGAAAGGTTTTTTTGCACAAACTCTGTGAAACATGCATTAGAGTGTGTGAAGAAAATGAAGTTCAGTGAAGGCTACTACCAGCACTACCAGTCAGAGGTCAGTGGTTTAAGTCCCACAGAAGTTAAAATTAATAACATACTGAAACTGACTGAATTTGTATGTTTTTGCAACCTTCATAATAATCTTTGAAGACTACTTTTCTGCCTTTAATAACCACAAAGTCTGGTGGTTCGTGGATGCATGTAGAGACACAAGGCTCATGGATTATGCATCAAAGAGTTTTTAGCGATAGCTCATAAGTAAAAATACAGGCAGCCAGAAATGCTATAACAAACAAAGGAGGAAGAAAGAAAGGTCTCACTAAATATATACAGTTAATATCCAGTAAATATATCTAAACATTTAGTCATTTGCTGAAAAAGTGTGAAAAAGTGCTTGCCTCTGTCCTGATTTCGTATTTTTTGTATGTGTCACACTTAAATGTTTCAGGTCAAATATTACACAACAATAACACAAGTAATCTGTGATCTCGTGGATGAGTCAGCGATGTGGTCTTGGAGTAATTTTAGTAGGTTGGTCACTCCTGGGAAGGTTCACCACTGTTTTGAGTTTTCTCCATTTGTGCACAATGTGTCACACTCTGGTTCATTGGAGTGCCAAAGCCTTACATCCTTACGTATGGCTTTTAACCGTTTACAGACTCATAGGTGTTAGTGACTTTGTTTCTCAGGTGTTTCTTTAGATTGTGGTATGATGTGCTGCTTTTTGATATATCTTAGTCTGCTTCACTTTGTCAGACATCTTCTATTTCAGTGATTTCTTGGTTAAAGAGGTCTGCCAGTAATTAGGCCTAAGTGTGTTTAGTGAAAATGAACTCAGCTTTCCAAAAAATGTGGTTAATCATAGTTAATTCATGATTTAACAAGAGGGGCAATTACTTTTTCACACATGACCAGGTACGTTTGGATAACTTCTCTCCCTTAATCAATGAAATCATTATTTCAAAAATATTAAATATCTAATATTAAAATTAGTTTGATGATCTGAGACATGTAAGCGTGACAAATACGCAAAACATTAGGAAATCAGGAAGGGGGCAAACACTTTTTCACACCACTGTATATAAAAGGTGACATCGGTTTATGTTTTACCTTTATTTTTGCTAATGTATTTATTTAGCTTTATATTAATCCTTCTGTGCTTTAATTTCGCTCCCATTTTAATTTATCTCCCTTTATATTTATGAATTATGAATTTATTTGTGAATATTATTTTTTAATGGTTTTACATTTACCATATTTATCTCATTAAAGACAAACATCAGATAAACATTTACAAAGCAAACTATAAAATACCATGTTCTGTCACATCTTACTATGTTATTCGTGGCACATTCAATTTTATTTATAGTGAAATCACATTTTGTTATTTAATTCTGGTCCTCCATATAGGAAATATGTCTGTATCTTAAGCAGGCAGTTCTATGCATGAGAGAGCAGCCTACAGTAATGGGCCTGTCAAAAGAACAGATAGCCTATTTTCCTCTTCTCTCTTTCCTCACATCTACTTTCCCCCTGAGTAACTCTTGCCACAGCACACAGCTCACTGCTGTAATAACAGGACAACAATCAATGCAGAGATTTAAATTACCTCTGCCTCTAAATGAATGTCCTCTGTACCTGACCCTACATCTCGCTTGCTTGCACTGCCTTTCTCTTCTCTCTTTTCTCTCTTTTTTTCCATCCATCCTTCTCTCTTGGTTACTGATGGTAATTTATTTGTGTCTCCTTCACATATAGATATAAGAATTACCTCCTATATTTCTGTTAAAGAAAATCACTGGGCTGGTCATGCCTGTAGTAATTAGTACACTCTTGTTGAGGTGTAAACTGGGCGGGGACTAATCCCTCTTTGCACTTTACACTAAACGACATGCACGCACACTCATGCACAGGTCACACCGGAGGAGATTTGTCATTTCTTGCAGAGATGTCTCACCTGTGATGGAGGTCTTACTGCAGCTAATGAGCCCCTCCCTACTTGGCTGCTACATGCTGTGTGACCTAAATTCAACCAGACTCAAGGCTGATGGATTATACACAACTCTGCTTGGATGAGTTTTTAACAATTGTGACATTTTTGCAAACAGCACTAAACTTTGTCGATCACGTTTTCCATCTGGGGTTGTCATTTAAAACAAAATGCATTTGTGTTTATCCATGAACTTAATTTTAAGATCACAAAAATAATTTAGTTATTTTTAATTCATTAAAGAAGCTAAGTGTTCAAAAAATCAAGACTAAACCTTTTGTGAAGACAGACGATGGCCACTAATAGAGAAGATAAAGTCTACTAAACATTGAGTTAACAAACAAAGCTAAACATGTAACTTGGGAGTGTGTCACTGCTGCGTTCAGCAAGCAGCCTTTTCACAGGCTTGGATATGTGTCGGAAATTGCAATACATAAGCAAGAAAATCACTTACATAAGTCTAGACTTTGCAAAAGGTTTTATATATAAATAATGAAGGAGTTTTCTATTTAAATCAAGGTCAGTCTGTTTTATAAATGCGGCCCCTGCAGGCTGAACATGCATAACGATTTTGTCATGATTTATGTTGTTACGTCCCCCCCGAAGGGGTCTAGGCATACGAGTAAGGGGACCAGTAACAAATGAGTCCAGAACAGAATGAAAGGAGAACAGACAGGTGTTCTTAGTAAATAAAATGGTCTTTATTATAGATAATCTTAACATAAAGAGCCGGCAACGCCGTTTTACCGATAACACTTGGAAAAAGGAAAAAGGTTGCAACAACACAGGACACAACAACCAAACAAAAACTCCACACCACGAGGAGGCACTTCCAGGGGCCCACAAGCTCACCCTGTCACTAGCAGCAGCTGGCTTTACTGCTGCCAGGCCCACAAGCCCACACTACTCACGTAAGCAGTTACACTGCACACTGCTTCCACACTATAGGATCTCTCCTGACAACTGCGACACCCAATGTGGGAACACCAGAGAAAAAACCCCTGCTCACAGCTCATCCCCAGCTTAGATAGCCTCAGAGGTGATTGCTGACTGGATTCAGGTGGCAAACGAGGCTAACCAAGAGCAGATGTCTCCTGGGGAGAGAGGAGAGTGAGAGAAACAGGGGGGTAGGAGTGGCAAGAGAGGAGGAGGCGGAGAAAAACACCACGCCCACACAAGGGCAGTTTCAGGAGGCACAGCTAGGGCCGTAACATATGTTCATAATAACTAGTTTATTAATAAAGAGTTGAAGTTTATCCTTTGCATTTTCTTAACTAATATTGGTTTCTGCTTAGTAATATGTCTGAGCCTCTCTGTCTGTCATTTTATTAGCAGGATTATTTAAAAGGTTATGAATTCATTTGCAAGGAAATTTTTATAGAGATGGAACTTGGGCTAACTTTGACGTGATTAACTCTTGAAATTGATCTGGATCTGAGGATACTTTGAAGAATTCTTTTTAAGTAGACATTTTGCAGCTTTAGAAAAATAGTATCACACTGACGTAAGAAAACTCGGGAGAGATTTTCTTGGTGTTCTCAATTAAATATCATAAAACTAATCTGGAACCAGATATTCCTCCTTATCCAGGGATTCAGTTCATGAATGGGGTAGGGTGAATTCAGTGTCAGACAGCTTTCATTTCTATCTACATCACGCAGTTACAGCCAGGCTTGAGACTGAAAAATCGATACATTGTTTCCTTTTGTCTTAATAATACACTGGTGGGTTTTATTAAAATGTGCAGGCGCCATGACTGGATTATTCAATCAGTTTGAATGACCAGAGTAACTACTATGGTGGCACCTATAGATGGCATTACCTTCTCTTTCTGTGGCATTAATACTGAAGCCTGTTTAATGCTTTGCATGCGGCATTGTGTTGTTAAACCCTCCGATATGCCTTTACACAGGCACAGTAATAGTTTTTTTCAACAATAGTCCGTCCAAATTTGTACTTAACCTATCATATTTTGAGACCTTTTAAATAATTTTTGGCCCTTTCTGCCTCTTCTGATCCTTTTTTCTTCTTTTCCTTCCTTTTGGATCTCAGGCTTCTCAGCCACCTAAGCCATGAATTTCTGTCTTTCACTCTCTTTGTCATCTATTTCTATTCTCACTGACATGCAGTAATATTTAAGCAGTTAAGGTGGCAGAATAAATGTCCTTGTGTACACTTGCAGAATTGGATGAAGCATACTGCTACTGATTCTCAGCACCACTCACATCAAATACTTACTGAGAAAAGATGATCCCATGGAGGTAGGGAAAAAATGGCTATCACGAGAAATGCATGCAGTTAAAAGTCACATGGAAAGCTCCAGATGAAGAAAAATTAAAGTTCATTTGATACTTTTAATGCTTTTTGCCCGCTTTGCCTTCTGCATCTAGCAAAAAACAGTCTGCCTCTTGCAATCTAGTGTAGAGCGCCAGCCCTCGATACAAACCAGTCAACTTTATTTCAACACTCTCATGCCTTTGTCCTCACCAGAACAACTTGATCGTGTGGAAGAGGGCATGAACAAGGTGAACGCAGACCTGAAGGAGGCCGAGAAAGATTTAAAAGATATAGGACAATGCTGTGGTCTGATATGCCCATGTATTAAAAAGTAGGTACCGGCCAGGAGTCGTGCGCTCTTGCCTGTCCAGTGCTGGTGATGGTGGTGGTGGTGGTGATGGTGATGTCTGATGTCTCTCTTGTCACAGTCAATGTCTTTTTTTGTCTTCTCTCCTTTGTCCCCCTTCTCTACTCCCATCCCCTTCCTTCCACCCTGCAATTTCTTCCTCTCTTCTCTTCTCATGTGCTTACGTTCTTTTGCTGGGATAAATGACAATGTGTTGGTAATCAGAACAACTGGAACGCATCGAGGAGGGGATGGACCAAATCAATAAGGACATGAAGGATGCAGAAAAGAATTTGAACAATCTAGGACAGTTCTGTGGTCTATGTTCATGTCCCTGTAACAAGTAGGTGTTGCCTATGTCGCCTGACTGCATGTGTTTCAGTGCCTGCCTACCTGCCTCTTTATCCATCTGCCTGCTTCTGGTGTGTAGAGCATGGTGAACTGTGGTGTGAGCAGTCAGGCCTACAGCCACAACAGCACGCTCTCTGAACAGGCACCAGCATTGCATGCACGAGTGTGAGACAGATTATTTAAATTAAGACTCTGCAGGGAGAGAATGTGTGCATGCATGAACAACATACGGATGCCACTGTATTTTCTGTCCAGCCTCAGCAGCTGTCAAAAGCCCTTCATTCCACATTGGATGAGAGATTCTCTTCCAGCAGGGAGCAGCATCTGCAAGGATCTCGGCCACAGAAACACTCCAAACCCTACCCAAACTCCTACCCTAACGTCCTGCAGCATGATGCATCACGCTGTGTAAAAGTACAACCAAGAAACAAATCAGTTAGTCGCCTCCTTACATAAAGATATATAATTGGTTATGCCTCAGTGCATTCAAATGAATCCAAGCTTTTTTCTATTTTTCTTTTTTTTTTATATAACAATAGGACTCTATGAAGAAAAAAGGTAACTTTGTTTTACTGGTTGTTATTGTTATCAAGTAAAAAAAAAGCTTATCCTGGATTACACAGTTACTTGATAGTCACAGCCAGTCAGTCTGACGGGTCCTCCAGTTCAGAGACATACGTTAAAGTTTTATATTTCACATTTAGCCTTTTGGAAATGTGTTTATTTGCCTTTTTGCAGACAATGTGGTGAAAATCTGCATTTTTAAATACTCTATCCATGTCAGTTCAAGATCCTACAATATTAGAGAGCAACCCCCAGTGATCCAGGAATTTGTTTGGAGGAAATTATGAATTTGGTGACAATAGGAAGGACTCTATGCTTCTGTAGAGTGTAACTAAAGGTGTTATTGTATCACTTATAAACACATATATATATTTAAGGAAGTGAAAGCTGGGAAAATTTACAACCTTACCTCTGATTATAGATTGAATCCTACCTCTCTTCCCTCAACATTGCCCTGCACATTACAGTCTCATGCATGAGTTAGGCAAACTTGTTCTCTTTTTTCTGACCACTGTTTCAGTATTAAAGTTCTTAAATCTGTATATTTACTTTTTAAAGTTAAGTTGGATTGCTAATGTCAGTTTTGCCAAACTCCTGTGTGATCTGTTCTCTACCCTTCTAGCAGCCAAACTATGGCTGCTGAGTCATGTCTGAGCATACTACACGCTGGAACAAATACATTTGCTGGATATGGTTATACTATTTCAGAGCTATAGAAAATACAAGTGGCTTACAAACCAAAAGTATATATAAGAAAATTGTATTTTTATTTTCATTTGGTTTACACCCAAAGTGTTTCTCAGATATTTGCCTGGGAGTGAATAAAGTGATGTCTTAATGATTAACAATATGCACATTATATGTACAAAGGTACAAACCATGAATATGGGGAGTTGGGTAAAACTTGCTCTTTTGTTTTTGAGGAAAGGATTACGCAGAACCAAACAAATGATTTTTGTGTTATATCTGATTTTATTTCTGTATTACTTAACTGGTATTTTTTTTTTAGTATTTTTGTTTGCCTTTAGTGTGTAAAGCAACAATTTTTAGATCTAATCTGGAAATGACATTACATTTGAACAACAGATAGTTATTGTCCAACACAGTGACATTGACATTAGCACTATCCTTTTCGCTTTACTTCAACACATCAGTCATTATGTATGAGTAAAGTCTCTTTTTCCCATTTGGAGAATATTTAATATTTGGGTGTATTTAAAATCCGTCTTTATTCTGCTTCCAGAAGATTTGGTTTTTGGGTTCAGAGCTTGTCTATTCTATGGCTCTTTGGTCCTCCCTTTTGTAAACCAGTAGTTATGTAATCCTGTGGTTACGTCATATGTTTCATTTGATTGAGACTGTTTGTATGGCAACCCTGGGTCAAATAGCATGAGAAAAAGAATTCTAGCATGTCTAGAATACCTGGTGGGTGAATTTGTGTTGCCTCAAATGGGCTGCAATTGGCTGAAAACCAAACAAAATTTTTTTTTTAAAGTTACCCAAATATTGCTTATAGCTTTTTCCTAAGTGGAAATCTTCACCTACCAGATATTCCAAGCATTATAAAACAAATGTTAAGAATTACATTTGCTTATTTGACTGTATGCAGTGAATCCTCCTACTGATCTATCCATCCAGATGAAATGAAGGGCTGGTTTTAGCAAGTCTTCCATGCAAAATGATCACATTGTATGTTTAGGGATTTTTTTTTTAAATTAATATGCTTTTTTTTTTTTTTTTTTAAATCACATTGGATCTAACGGCTTTCTTTTAATAGATAGAGCATGTATCGGATCCTTTGCCTTTTTTACATTTTTCCTTTTTCATGTCAAATATCATGTTTCTGCCTTGCATGTCTCCTCACTGCATGTTTACATCTCTGTGTTTGTGTGTCTTCTGTCTGGAGACTGCTTGTTGTGTTCAGTGTTTGTGCTTTTCTGTATGTGCTTGTGGGAGAAGTTTTGTTTTTAAACTTTTAATTCCTTTCTTGCATAAGCCACATTGAAGCTTACTGTGTTGGATTCAATTGATCTGCATGTTAGATCAATTATTTGCTAACAGACTGCAAATGCATGTATGTAACCTTATCATACGTGGCTGGCATGTTGCTTTTAGGTGGCTAATTGGCTTAAAACCATCTGCAGTGTCTTCTAAACATATATTCATATATATATGTTTTGATTGTAAATAGCAAGAAATAAATCCACATGGATAAAGCTGCTTACTCACATTCACACTCACTGGCTGCCTTACATGTTTACTCAGATACACAAACCAGCCCACAAATACACACATACACAACCATTCAGTCATTAACAAACATGCATATACATGCACACACATAAACATACACACACAGAATAAAAAGCTACACTGACTCTGACTGAACTGTATGTGTGGTAGGATTAAGGGCGGGGGCCAGGCCTGGGGAGGGAACCAGGATGGAGTGGTGAACAGCCAGCCGGGGGCACGAGTGGTGGACGAACGCGAACAGATGGCCATCAGTGGGGGCTTCATCCGCAGGTAACCATTCATGTGTGTAGGTGTTGGTTTGTGTGCGCCCCGAGCTTGCTTGTTTGTGTCTGACTCTGTGCATAAATGCTCAGGTTTGGTTGTTGTGCAAAATGAGATATGTGGTAGTGTTTATGTATGTAATTATGTAATGACTGGAGGCATATCCTGGAGCCGACTGTTCATGTGACTCTTTAAATAACTGTTTTCTTTCCTTATGCACAATGTGACTGTAATCTCTCAACTGAGTTTCGCCTCAGGAACAGATCAAATTGTATATCAGTTTAATGTTTAAAGATGTAAATACTGACGAACTGTGGAGACATTTCAGTCTGCAGCAATATCTCTTTAATTATGCATTAATTTGATATTTATATAAACA
>NW_024582363.1:2676509-2699391 GCF_018398535.1 Haplochromis burtoni
TGCTGGAATTTTATGTAATGCAAATAAAACACAAGAATATGTGCAAAATATAACTGTATAGAAAAAACAGAAGTTGGCTAATGGATTACAGGCTTGGCATCAGGGTATATAACAGCAGATATAAACCAGTTGTGCTGACTTTGATCAGATTTAGCCCCGATTTCACACACTAATGGGGAATTCCTGATTCACGTGCCATTGCATACTTTATCCATCCATTCAGTATCTTCATTTAATTTGTCCCTCTCCAATCTTTAGCACTGGTTTGACCAAATTTTCCTACCTGAGCTCTATAACAGTTGGTGCTTCTTTCTTTCAGGCTGATTCCAACAAGACCAGGATTGATGAGGCCAACCAGCGTGCCACAAAGATGTTGGGCAGTGGCTAAACTACAGCGAAAAGTGCTTTCACCCTATTTAATCCTTGTCACCCTAACCCCCCGCCCCCCCAAAAAAACAAACAAAAACAAACAAAAAAAGAAACCCTCAACCAAACCTATCCCTGCCCTTAACATCGACTCCTGGCGCCCTCTTCCTTTGCTTAGTAGCAGGCACTGCAAAATTATGCTTTTATTGTGATACTGATAGAGTTTTGCACACATGCACATATCACACGTTGCTCTGCTCGCCCATCCAACTCCTGCATCACTTCCAGTCCTTGTTGTCAGTGTTGTTCTGTGATGTTGCTCATCTAATTTTGTTTAAAAAAAATAGTTACACAACCACCAGTCAAACTCTTTCCATGCTGTACATAGTGTTTCTTTAATGGTTTCAGTGATTTAGATCACATGTCCTGTTTTCTTCATCATTCTTTCTTTTTTTTTTAAAAAAAGTATATGTGTAAGATAAGTTGTATGTACCCCCCGTTTCAAAATGTCCTTCACTCATATCAGTATTCTGGTGTTGTCACACAGTGTATTCAACAGTTAAGATGTTGTGATGCTACAGTACCAATAAGGCCACAGTGATTTGAAGTTACCAAATGAACATGCAGCCTTTACTGTTTATTATTAAGGCTACTGTTTAAATACATTTAATGGCCATAGTTGACCAAGTGTCTGGGCCATTTGGATGAAGATGTGGCTTTCTGGTCAAGACTATACACTGGTATTTTATCAACTCAATTAACAGAGCAGTCTTAAAAGAATATAATGCCATTTCAGACTTAAACTGTATAGAACAAGTATTTTTCCTCAGGGAGCAAAATCTGACCATTTAAAAACAAAAGCAAAATGTTTGTTTAATGCATTGAAATCTATAAAAGCCACCGCTTATAAGGCTTGGTGTGTAGGTGAACAACTGCAGTTTCTTATGGTCTGAATAGCATCATTGATAATCAGACAAATATTAGCATTAATCACAGTGAATGTACAAGGATGTGAGGCTTTGATGGAGGTCAGAGGTCAAGCAATCAATCCAACAACTTATTCACGTACCATGCTACAATTTATTCATGATCCAACCCTAGCAATATAAAGTAGTGCATTAAACGTATTATGCATGTCCATCTGCTGCTAGAAAACACAAATTAATTCAGTTAAACAAGCAAATATACCCTAACATGGAAACCGCATGCTACTATGTAGGCCACACAGAGGAGGGACCCGTATTTATCTGCAATGGTGCCACTCTTTGTTTCATGTCTCTTACCTTTCCAAACTGTGACCATCACTGTAAAATAAAACCTTGGAAAATGCCAATAAAACTATCATAACTGTAGAATCATACTGAGTTTTCTTCCTTTTTTTGGAACAGAGTGGAGGTGGTGAGAAAACAGTTTGAGTAATGGCGTTAAATGTCTGCAGTGTTACACTACACACAAGTTAACACCTAATCTGAGTGTGTGAGTTGGTTAACAATTGTAGTAGCATTTTCAGATTCTGTATTTTTTATGTCTTTCTTCAGAATAAAGTACAATAATTGTTATGCAAGGAATCAGAGCCACAGTGTAATTGACATGTATGGATTTTATCTGGAATAGTTGAACAGTGTACTCCATCCCTTGCCCTATGAGCTGGGGTAGGCTCAAGACATAGGCTTAAGAGAATAAATGAACTCAGAAGTTTTGGCTTCTTGGAAACATTTTGAGGTTTCATGATATCTGTATCATCTCATTTTTCACTTTATGGTGAATTTTTGAATTTCTATTCTTATTCCAGATGACTTTACATAAGAACAGTAACTTAAATTGTAAAGACTCTTATAAGAGTCTAATATCATTTCAAACTCATATGGGAACATGAATGTTCTGTGTAAATCCAATTTAAGAAAATGTTTTTTTTTTCTGCTGCTGTTCCATGGTGAGGTCAGAGGTCAGGGAGCTTATCTAATTACATGTTTAAAGGAATTCTGAAATTGAGGCTAAATGCCTAAAGATACAACGTCAACATGGATATTTACAGAGAAAAGAAGAAAATAAAAGCCTGACTTGGATAGAGAAAGATAGAAAGAGACAGGCAGAGACAGAGAAGGAAAGATGTGCAGCAACACATTACACTAATGGACATCTACTGTGGTGCTCTGGGCTTAGGGGGGATTACAGTTCACCGCGTCACTAAGAACACACACACACACACACACACACACACACACACACACACACACACACACACACACACACACACACAAACTTGAATCAACACATGACAGAGTAATCCACTGTACCTTAGTTACATCCACAGCAAAGGCCTGTCATGTGACTACAGACAACCCCCACATAAATCAGTATTTAAAAACTCTAAAGTATTTGATCATTTGTGTTTTGCATTGACATCTTCCACTTCTTTGACTTGGGCTGCACCTGCAGCCATACTAGAAAATTACTCGTGCTCTTACAACCAGAGGGCTAAAGAATATATTTTAAAACCAACAGCTCCCTCTGCTGGTGTTATAGGCCATTACCAGTGGTGTTACACTGTACCAACTTGAAATATGAATTTTAGTTTAGTAATTTACTAGTCTACTACACTATTAAATTAGTTTACTAGTCTAATATATAAAACTATTAAACTAATTTAGCTTATGAAGCCAAACTAGTTTGCTAGCCAAACTTCTGCTTAACTGATGTAATTATGGGACGGACAAATGATTTCGAAGATGGAACTGCCAGACAGGAGGAAAGGAGAAAGACCACGGAGAAGATTCGTGTATTTAGTGAAGGAGTACATGCAGAGGATTGGGCTGACAGAGGAGGATGATCGGGATATTGTGAGCATCGATACTCAGCTATGGCGACCCCTAAAGGAAGCAGCCAAAAGAAGATAAGTGAAAGCAAAAATTCAACGCAAAATTCGAAAATATAAAACTGTAATAACTTTTATTTATGCATATATGACTATATTGGGCATAATACTAATTTTCCATAATTGGAAAACGAAACTAAAAATAAAATGGAAACTAAAATGAAAAAAATATAAATGAGCAAGAAGAAAAAAATTCTTTTTAGAAATGTTATTGTTAAATCAATATATTTATATATTACTTTATAGTAGCAAAAAAAAACCCAAACAAAAAAACAACAACAACAAAAAACAAAAAAACAACAAAAAACAAATCGCTCACGTCAATGGCCTGGAGGAGGCATTCGGCTGGCTTCGTTCAGTCACGTGACCATGGCGCCCTCGTCGTGTCCTTCCGTAGGTCCAGAGTACCCCTTTCTAGCACGTACAGGACGGTTAGTATCCAGTGCGGTAACATGTTCCGTGCCGTTTTCCGACTGTCAGCTTCAGGAGCGCGGAGTCTGACTCGGTCACGACCCTGCTACTCAGGTAGGACCGTCTGCTTTGCACCTTACTTGAAATTAAACAAACTGTGTGATAAATTAAGTAAAATGGGCTCGTATAGCTACCCAGCTAGCTTAGCTAACCCTGTGTGCTTGTATGTAGCTAGAAGCTAATATGGGGTGACATTGAATTAAAGTTGTGACCTGCTGTGTTTAAGGGTCTGAAATTAAAATAGTCTGGTGTTTTCACCTTTCGTTGTGTGATTTAAATATTGAGGCGCGAAGTGAATTAAAGCGTAAAAGTCACGACCTTGCGATGACCCTCCTCGGTTTGTTTGAGAGAGTCAGCGTCCGCAGTTTGCACGCAGCTCATATCAACACGTTGGACTATGGTCAAAATTGAATGCAAATCACAATGCTACAGAGTTTGATCTAAGATTTACACCATGAGTATGTATTTTTGGCCTTTTTAATGCTGGTGTTCTCCTGAAATAACCGACCTGAGCTCACCTGTGCAGGTCATCTAATGTTAGTTGACGGTATATGGCAGACGGGTTTAGAACATTAATGAGTGCTATGTAAAAAGTTAATCATTATTCAGGATTGTTGGACTAAATAAATGGAGGCATTACAGTATTTGGTAGAAGTGGTTTTCACTATCTGTCCTTCAGTTAGTTTAAGAAGGTGCTCTGCTGCCTGTCCAGTAAGCGGTGCAGAGGGTCATCTGGATTATCCATAATGCATAACAGTTTGTTCAGTGACCTCTTCTCTACGACAAATTCTTAGTTTGCTGGCTTCCTACACTGGAAATAAAGAAACTGAAACCAAACTCGTTTACGTCTTCAAATGTACACGCAAACACCAGCTACTGTGATCAAGGCGATGTAGCAATAAATTGCATGACCCTATTTTACTTTACTCCCTCAAAATGTGTAACGACTACTGTTGTGCGTGTTTTCACTCTTTCTGTAATGCCGCTGGAATTTATAACTTTGGTACAGTACTTTGAGTTCTGTTTCTGTGTATAAAATGCAATTTCATACCAGAGTATAAATGAAAAGGAATTGGAAGGTTTTTGACAATGTGCCCTTGTTCAAAAGCCTCTGAGGTTGCATTCAGCCAGAGTGAAAAGTGATAAGAAGCAGCACTGTTAATGATAAGGCCATGCGAAGAGCAGTGGGGCTTTGAGTACTGTGGGGAAAAAATCAGTTTAACAGCAAAATGAACATATTGTTTTAAAATATATTGTTTGTTAAAAATGCTTTTGATATCTATTTAAAAAGGTAAATGTTTATTACTATGGTTCAGCACCAAGATGCACTTCCTGTTCATTTGTAGATGCAGACATTGTTTTTAACTTGTGGTAGATCATTACATTAGGTAATTTTACAGTGTATTCCAAAAGTTTAAAATGTCACTGTGTGTATGTTTGATTAAGGACCTGGAATGTTTTATTTACTTTAAGTATAATACAGTGTTTTAGAACTTTCTTTGTCTCGGGTAACAAAAAAAATAAATGTATGTTTTTTTTAAGTCCAAATTAGTTCAGTTTTAAACTGTATTATTTATGTATGTATGTAATACAAGTATGTCCTTGAAACTTATTTATTGAATCCTTTTTTCAAGCTCCCTTGGCCTCCAGGTGCTACTCCCATGGAAAGGTGGAGACAGATGAGGAGTTTGATTCCCGTTGGGTCACTTACTTCAGCAAGCCTGACTTAGATGCTTGGGAACTCAGGAAAGGTGACTTTGAGTGGATTATTTTTGTATTGTTATAGTTCAAATGAGGGTTACTCTAAAAATCATAACTTTAAAATGACGTTGCTACTTCTGTAAACTAAACACACACACAGGAATGAACACCCTAATTGGATATGATTTGGTACCTGAACCCAAGATCTTGGATTCAGCATTAAGAGCTTGTCGGAGGCTGAACGACCTGGCCAGTGCCATCCGCATCCTTGAAGCTGTCAAGGTGTGTAAGACTCACTTCAATAAAATATGCCATTAGAGGAAATGAAGTCACATAAATCGTAGTCTTTGAGATTACAATTGGATGTACGCCTTGTTAGGATTTTTTTGTGCCTTACAGCTGATCACATTTTTATCTTTATCTTAGGACAAAGCAGGCCCCCATAAAGACATCTATCCCTACCTGATCCAAGAGCTAAAGCCCACCCTCACAGAACTCGGCATTTCAACACCAGAAGAGCTGGGAATTGACAAGTTGTAGATTATCAAGGTGAGACTGCACCATACTGCAGCATGCTACCTGGATGGGCAGTGTGGATTTTAAAAAGAATTGCTTCAGGCATTAGTAACTGATGCTGCCCAGTGCTACCTCGAACTGTGCATTTGCATGCTGTTCTACTTTATTGCACAATATTATTGCAGATTATGTGGCCCGTTACGTACTTTCGATTGCAAACTTGTTTTGTTTCTCTTTCCTCAGGTTATTAGATGTATAAAGAGATGAGCTTTCCCGATTCTCTCCATGCTGAATTGCCTATATTGTTTAAATCCTAGCTGTCCTGTGGTGTACAAAATAATGGACCTTATAAATAAACTAGAAATTGATGATGTGTGCTTGTTCTTTGTCTATGACTAATACATCCTTTGATGTACTTAATTACACCTTCATAAATATCTGATGTGAAGAATAGATAATAACCAGCTGAACTCTATTTAAAAGGATAGGAACTGTAGCATTTTTTTTTTTTTAAACGGATGGTCATGATGAATTCGATGAACCAGTGTTTTAGATTTTAGTCAGTCCTTAGAGTACCCATGTTTATTGCCTATAAATTAAAAAAAACAACAACAACAACAAAAAAAAACCCCACTCCAAAACCTCCAGGGTCGCAAGCAAACAGGAGGCTGAAGACGATCAAAGGAGCAAAAGAAGTGTGTGAGCAAAATCCATTTTAGTGAATCAGAAGACTCCCTGATGGCTGCAGATCCTGACTGTAGACTATGCAGAGCTGGGCTAGTAATTACATCTCAAAGAGAGCAATTAATTTGTATTTTGAACTGTTTCTCATTCTCATATTTTTATATATTATATACACAGATGAAACCCTAATGAAAATGTAATTTTTAAAGTAATTCCCAAGTTAAAGAATTTTAAGTGTTTCCTTTTGCTCCTCTTGCTTTCTAAAGAAACCTAGTTTAGATATGCTATGTTAAAACTCAAAAGTTATTTTTAATAATAAAATATTTCTATCCAGGTATTTAGGTGTATATGTAATACAAATGTAGACTTTTTATTTTTCACTTGGTCACAACCGTTTTAGACCTCTCTCTGGGCTCTTATTTTTGCCCATCAGGTGGCGATGAGAGGCTAGAAATCATCCTGGTTTTATTTTGAAGTTTCTGAATCCCGGAAGTAGTATGAAACCTGTCCCGCGAGAGCACAGCTAGCTAACAGAAGTTCCTGTTTGCTTATGGACTAAAAGTCCCTTCCCAATGGGGCAGCTGTCAACATGGGTGTGTTGCGGCGTAAACTGTGACAACTAAAGCCAAGATGATGAACGACATTTTGGAGGAGCCGGAGAAGGACTCCCTGCTGGAGGCACAGCAGGATTCGCAGGGTTTGTCGGTAATGTCAGCTAAACCTAGCTAACGGGGGAGGATAGCTAACTAGCTTAGCTTTTGATTTTTGACATTTCGCTAATTGGGAAATCATTTCAAAATCATTATAAGGATGAACAAGACTTCGTTGATAGACCTTAATAAGTGTGGGAGAAATTAATGGAGAGTGAGTGAAATGAAAAATTATCAGAAGTATAGCTGTTTTTGCAAATCGAAAGGACTAAAACTATAGATTTTAATTTCTCTTCTATTCTTTGGCTGCTGCAATGTAATAGACAGCCCTGGGGAGGAGCTGGAGCTAAATCAAAAATGAATCCAAACGAGATTCGTTGCAATATTAAACATATTACCGGTAACTAATTAATTCAGTTTCTATTTCTGTTTTAAGATAAGATAACTCTTTATTGTCATTGCATTATTTTGTAAATAATAGCACTAGGATATTTTTCTAAAAAGATGATTAATTACAATAATATTTGACTGGTGTACAGTACTGTGCATTTGTCTTGGGTAGGTTCTCATTTCTGTATATTGTTCTGCAAAAATGGGAAATAGTTGCAGTGATTTTTTTTTTAAACTTGTGCAAGTGTGCATGAAAATAAGGCTGTTGCTTGGTCTGAAATACACTGGGAAGCCATGTTGGGAGAAAATCCTCCTGAGTTTCTGTGACAAACCTGCTACATAAAATACAGCAGTGCTGTTACAGTTTTGATTCTTTCTTCCTGGTTGGTGACTGGCATTCATTCATATGCATCTTTGCTGATTTGACAAAAGTCCAACTGGGATAACCGCATGTTTTAAGAGCTTTCTTTACACACCTATATTACTTTTCTTTCTGTCGGTGCTATAGAGTGCTGGCTATCCCAAGTTTGTGTTTCAGTGGCTGGTGGAAAGTGTGTGTTTCCAGTAAACTTAAAGGTTTAGGCTTCTATCCTCCTCAATGATCACATCACAGACAAGGGACAATAACCTATTATCCTTCGTATCCTCCCTGGTGAACCTTGTTTTTATCCACTGTTGATTTGTTTGGTATAGGCTTCTACTTGTTTTTTGACCCAGTTGTCATCCATGTATCAGTACCAGTGGCTAGGTGTTATCCCTTTGAAGGAGCCCAAAGCTTTAATTTCCACTTCCTCTGTGTAAAGGTTATGTACAATGGGTTATAGGGGGAGCCCATGGTACATCCGTGCTTATGTCTGTAGCAATTCTAATTGTTTTTGATACATGTGGTGGTAAGGCAAAAGTGTACTGCAGTGCAAATCTGATTGTAAAGCTGGTTCTGTTGTGTAAGGAACTTTCTTTGCTCTTACTATACTCATTTAATGACTGTCTCCAATGCCTCGGTTGTAGGCAGGTATACAAACGAAAAGGTAGACAACATAAAAGGACCCTATGGTTTAATCTGGAATGAGTGCAAGTTTGCGGACCTTGTTGGTGAAGTCAGTGGAGTTTTTGAACAAATGTGTTTTTTGTAACAGGCTACTGATAAGAAATTGGTTTTTCTTATGTGTAGATGCAACACTATTTTATACCTTAAGTTAAGTGTTTTTCATGGTTGAATGTTTCATAAGTCTGTGTGAAGTGGTTTTGAAAAACTTTGAAAGACCTTCAAAAGCTGAGAGAACTGTTGCTCAAGACATGTGAAAAGATTAGAAGACAGCTTCTTGGAATCAAAATACTTTAAAAAAAATGAGTGGTGTTTCAAGACTTTACACGGTGCTGTATATCTTGTTCTGTCCTTTTGTTCCACCCTGTTATTGTAACATGTAAACCATTTTATCTTTTCAGTGATTTTCACCATATAAAGGACAGTCACTTCATTTCATTGTACAGTACATTGTATTTTGACAGTGAAGCTGATGATTGAGTAATTTATTAAGTAAGATACTGATTGTGCTTTCAATTTTTGAAACTTAAGGGGCCAAGTAGTGGCACAAGACCTAAGAGCATAGATGGCGGCATCAGGCCTGTGGAAAAAAGAGGACCTTACATCATGTCCAGAGCGCCAGCCATCCATCTCAAACTACGTAAGTATTTCCTCACCTCAAACAGTTGGTGGCATAAACACGTCAATTTTATCTCTGTCTGTAGGTCACCAGTCCTCCTGTGATTGTTGTTTTTATGAGGTGATTTATGCTGATGTGCATGAATTGTGTTGAATGTGCACCTAGCAGGAAAACAAATCCTGAGTCATATGACACTGTTGGGCACTCTCAGCTTAACTTGGCCACAAAATATCTTCCTCTTCTTCTTTTTTTTTTTTTTTGTTTGTTTTAATGCAGTCCTGCCTAGGGGCCTTAAGATCTTAGCCTTGTCTTTTTTTGGGGCCCTGTCCCTTGCACAGAGTTTCTTTTGGATTTTCTAAATCTTGTAATGATACCCCGTACAATGTACAATAAGACTCTCATCTTATGTTTTTCACAGAGTGGTAAACCACTGCCAGTCTGCCTCTCCCTGGGATGTTCTTTATATCCAAAGTCATGTTACTTATTAACTAAATAGATGTTAGACATTTCATTGGATACAAAACTTTTCTAGTCAATGGTTCATACATCTCAATTTATTTTTAAAAGTGTATAGGAGTGTTTTTAGTCTGACTCACTATGAAATTCGTAGGTGTTATGAAAATGGGTTATAGGTTATATAGGTTAAATTTTTCTGCCTGTGTAAACTGTCAGTGTTTACTTTCATTCTCCACTCCCTCTATGGTCAGTTCTGCCCTAACAAAAATGTCTTTTGTTATCTCAAGAGAAACACAGGGAGATGGCGAGGAAAGCGCTGAAGAAGAAAGCTCTCTCACCGGGGCCTCCAGTGACGCACCAGCCCAGACAGGGAGCCAAGAGGTCAGAAGAAAAGAATATCAGAGGAAGCAGCTTTTTGTGATGTCAGCATAATGAAGATGAACTGTGATTTATTATTTTAATGTTGTTTCTGGTTGTCTTTTGGGTTTGTTTTTTTGTTTTGTTTTTTTAGGATGGTGAAATATAACAAGGGCTATGCTGCTTTGAGTCAGCACGCTGAGGATACTTTGGTTGCAATTGACTCAGACAGGTATGGTCAAACCTGGTATTCATGTTATTAGGTTAAAACAGTAGTACACTAAGGACTAACGGTCTGGTGTTATCATTCAAATCCTTACCTACTTAACTCTGTCCAAAGAATGTAAGATGAATCAAGATGTTAAACTCATTTAGACGTTAAATGACCACCATATGTCATATCTTGCCAATTCAGGTTAGTGTCTGTAAACCTATACTCTACAATCTACAATCTAAAATGTAAACCTGTTAAAAAAAAGTCAAAAGGCTTTTAGTAGACAGTTGAATTTTACACATCAAAATGACTGAATTTATTTATGTATGTGTAAATTTACGTTTATATGCAATCATAAGGCAATGTCTTTTTCAAATCGTCAAAGAGAAAGCACACCATTTCAAATATTAAACAAACCAGAACACTTCATAAATTACAGTTGCACTGTTAGGTTTGATATTTATTTATAGGAGTTTTGAACTCTTCCAGCAAGCTCAAAACATTAACATATAGTGCATTATGATTGGTGTTTGGGTCCTTAAAAGTGGAGGAATCTAGAAGAGGTAAAATCACAGCAGCTGTTTGTAAAAGACAAGCGATTACATAGAATAAGATGTGGGTATTTGTCCAGTATAGTTTTGTAAATAGAAAGTATACCAGTGCTTCTGGGCTAATGAAGGCCAAGAAGCCAGATTATAAAGTACACCCATGATGTGCGATCGATAATGAATTTGATATAAACTGTAACACAGAATATACGAATGTAGTCCAAAAGCAACAGCATGTATGCATATAAGTAAAGTTACTATAATGAATAGCGTTTAATAACTTGGTCTGTACAAGTATTTTCCTAACTGTTAAATTAAAACAGGCCCATTTTCTGTAATTCAGTCTAACCTTAATTTTCTTCACTGGGTTCTCAATTTGCTTTCTAAAATTGTGCCTCCTAAGTTATGAAGAATCTGTCCTTCATGTCTTAACAGTGATGAGGAGATTGATTTTGAGCAGTATTCCTCTGGATACTCTTCAGCTGAGGTGAGTTATTTCCACAGGACATTTTTTAGATTCTCTTTGAATCTGTTAGCATTGTGTCAAACTGGTTGGGTGACTTTTAGCCACAGCATGCTGAACTATAGTTTATGTTCTTATCAAATCTGGCTTTTTGATTTTTGTTTTAATTTTAGCTCCCTGCCTTGGTGCTTTGGTGCTTTTTTCACAAACACATTCGATTGACTTGTCAGCACACGCCACTGAAAGGAGACCACTGAACACACTACCCTTTGCACCACCAAATTACATGCAACCTTGGGATTTTTTTTTTCTTCATTAGCCTTCAAATCTCTCAATGAATACAGAAGAGAGACTTACCACAAAGCAAGAAAGCACGAGATAAGGCTAATCAAAAAGGTATTGGCTGAAGCACATGATTATTATGCCAACAAAGGTCATTCAGCAAGCAGCTCATTTACAGCTGCACCAGAAATGCATCAGACATTCACAACTGGTAGCAAATTGTTTTTTGTTTGAATTTGTACGCGTGCTAGAAACGACATGTACTGAGTACATTTGTGAATAAATGTGAGAATAAAGGATAAGTTTTACTTCTGTTATTTGTCTTTCCCAGGCACTGAGTCTCGTGATTTAAGATTATTATCTTGGTTTGTACTTTGTGGCAAACTCTGTCTTGTTCTATTCTAACAAGACATACAGAGACTGAGTCATAAAATCTGGAAATAACTTGGCATGTTTCACTTCCAGTTCCTTCCTCTTGAGGTTGGTGGGTTTTTTGAAGGTTTTCTGGTGACAAAAGCTTTAGACACTTTCAAGTTTACTGTCCAGCATGCAGGATGCAAGTAGATACCCCCATCGTGAATTTGGACCCTTTTACATGTCCCAGAAGTGTTTGCTAAAGAAGACTTCAGAGGTTGTCAGCTATAATGGATACAATACAGCTGAATGACTTCCACATTGTCACCACAATGTTTCTGACATTAGTGTTTTAAGTTTGATCAAGGCTGCATTGATTTTTTTTTTTAAAGATTTACATTCCAAAACGAATATAATAAAGTAACATAACAAAATAACATAACAACACTTCCAAGCTGGCTTACAAAACTATGTGCTAAATGGACTGGTACTCATCAAGAGCCAGGGAATCAAATCATATGCCTTCTGTTTAATAAATGAACTGTTCTACTTCATGAGCACAGCCTCTCACAGAGTGCAGAAGCCCTTGATAGACTTGCCTTTAAATATGTAATTTTCAGGGGGGCAGACTTTCCATGTAAAAATTCATTAAGTAACATTATTTTTAAGTGGTTACACTAATCTGGTTGCATCACATCTCACTTATATTCTGTCTTTGCTCTCCAGATCCATCCTGATTTGAGCAAGCAGCTGCTTCAGGATGGCTATCGCCTGGATGAGATCCCTGACGATGAGGACCTGGACCTGATTCCACCCAAAGCCATGGGCTCCTCTGTGTGCTGCTGCTCTGAGGGCCCGTCCTGCCCCATACAGTGATGTCAGTGCAGTGACTCAAATCTAACAAAGTCTTGGCTCCTGCTTCAGCTTACTTTAATGACTGGTGCCTGACGCCTTCTTTGTCACGCAGCTCCACTGCTGCACTGCTAGAGGACTTCCAGCTCTAAAGCCAAACACCTCTTCATGCAGGACTGCGTGCACTGAGATTGCTCAACCCCCTTTGAAAATGCAGGTGGACGTGAGAACAAGCCTTATCCACTGTGACCCCAAAGCTTGACCTATTTTTTTATTTATTCTTTTTTTCTTTTGTTTCTTAAAAAAAAAATAGGACTGTGTGAAATGCTAACTACACTACTGCTCCTAACAGATTAATTCAACATTTAGGATGATGCCCTTGTTAACCCAAGGATGAACTGGTTACTGTCTTTTGTAATCAGGCAGTTACTTGTGCAACCCTCTAAGCATGACATGCATACAGATATGCTATACAGTCTTACTGTTTCAGCTCTTTGGTGAATCTGCATTACCCAGTTATCAACCAACAGCTACATGAAGTAATTGCACCTTGTTTTATCAATGACATTCCCAGATCACTGAAGTATTAACTTTTTTTTTTCTTTAAAATTACATTTGAGTTTTATTCCTAAATGAAATGGCCACCACATAAATAGTCATGTCTCAACAAAAATAACTACTTACAATCTGAAAAATATAGTTTTTAAGTGGACTCATTAATAACACAAATAATCACTATAAAAGGTCACTACGTTTTACAAGTTGTAATTGAGAAAACTGCGACAAACCGAGGAGGACTAAGCCATCATCTCCTTAAAAAACAAAAAAACAAAAAAAAGGTCATTGGACAGGATTGGATAAGGAGAAAGTGAAGCATACTAGTATTCTAGTTGGCAAATGCCACACTGCTGTTTAAGGCACAGCTGTGAGCAGATGGAATAAAGTGCTTTGATAGAAGAACACATGACATTTAACTACATTTGGACTTCATAGAAGTCATTATGTGACATTTGCATTTCAGTTTTTTTTTATTCGATATGCATTAAGTAACATGGTGTGGTTGAGAAAAATTCAAATATGGATTTATGTTAAAAACTTTTGTGTTCAAAGATGGATATGTAGCATTTTGGTTTAGAGCCTCATTCAGGGTATGATTCAACTAAGAGTTACTTTATTTTATTTATATATATATATATATTTGTCATTATTTGTTGAAGACACTAACTATTGTGACACGATAACATGACAGCAGATCACCATTAGAATCAAACTTTTAGTCCAGCCTTATGTTATTTTATTAAGCTTATACTATATGTTGGCCTCATTTTCTGTGTTATGTGTTGCTGATGCCTACATAATGGACACACTTATGTACTGAAAAAAATTAAACTGGAAGACAATTTTTCTTTTTCCACTTTTAAAAATGTATGTGTTCACTGACATGCTACAGCCTGGGTGATATTTTACTGTTAACTGTTTGAAACCGTAGTAAAAGGAAAAGATGTTAAATGTCAGAGTAAGTGGTAGTGATCACTTCTCAGGAGATTTATTTGTGTGTATGTGTGTGCATGCGTGAGTGATGGATGGATGGGTGGGTGTATGATCATAAATAGAAATGATTTGGTTTTCCACTTACATTCACGAAATAGAAATTAGGAAACTGCACAACGAGTCAAGTGCAGGGAGGACATGTGGCTGCTATTTTTACTGAGATACTGGCCACTCTGTTACTTCCTTTGCTGTGATGTTAACTCTCAGTGGTGTGAATAAATGATATAGCATACCACTTGATCAACATAACAAATTGAGGACTGGAAAAGTGACATTTTTGTGCAATGACAAAGTAGGAACCTTGGTTTGTACTTTACAAAGTTGGAATCAGTTCCTTTTTTCCCCTTACACCTTTGCACTGTAAGGTGTTAGAAAATCTTACCTTACTAGTATTTGTCACGCACACCATCTCCTCCCAGCACTACTTGGTTGTAATGTGGTTGTTTAAGGAATAAAAGCTGATTCTACTATAACACTTAAGTGTGAGTTACTCGATACAGGTGTGAACTAAATGCTTTATAATGGACCAGCTGAATTTATAGTGTATTGACGCCGGCCCTGGCTCTGCACGTTCTTATGTACATACAATTTTGCACTTAACACCAGTGGTCAGTAGCAAGTACACTTGACTCACCTGTACTATGCAACTATTGGGACAATCTGTATGGTGTACATCCCTGTGATGAGATAGTGTTGTTGCGTGCAAAATGCAATAACAGGTTGTTTTTTTTTATGATGGTAAATGCTAATCTTTTTATTTGAATTGTATTGTTAATTGGTTTACATTAAAAAATAAAAATCAGTTGATTATGCTTATGTGTCTTATTTTTGATTAGCTATTATTAGTTGTTCTTTGGTAAATGGGTAGTAACCACTTGCCTGCTACTATGTGGATTTTCAAGATATTAAAACTCATGAACTCTTTAAAACTTCTCAAGGTTTCCTGTGATATCAGGCACGTAGACATTTGCAGCTTTAAATCCTGGATTTTTTTTGAGTCCTGGACCTTTATGGATTGGACATCCCACAGACTCTCAGTCAAAATAAGATTTGGGGAATTTGTAGAACAACCTTTTGTCATGTCCCTCAAAGATTTTATGCTACTGAACCATTGTTGCTCTATCAGAATACATTTTGTTCTTTCTTTTAGTGTTTAGCTACATTTACATTTACATGAATGTTACGTTTCATAGCAGAACATTCACCAGAATAGCACAGAGTTCTTCTGTGTTTTGCTGCCATTTCTTTTAGGTAAAAAAAACTGCAAACACACCTGAAACTGTCAGTGACACCTGGAACATCTCAGAGGACGCGCACATTTTGATCACAGTTTTCATCAATCAGTAATTAAAATAAAAAAATCCACGTTAGATGTTACTTTAATAATAATCAGCACAACAGCATCAATAGCCTAATTTGTTTTTTTCCCCTAACAGCCCTCCCCATCCTTATTTATATTAGTTTCACTTCATATTTTTCTCCAACTTGTCTGTGCCCCACCAGTGGGGACCCACCCAACCCCTCACAGTTTCAGAACCACTGCTGTCAGGAGATATTCAGTATTACAGACTGCACCTATCTGTGTCTTCACTGACACAGCTGACTACTGCAGTTGTTGTAGTTTTCACTCGTTTTTACTTTCATTCAGCACTTTTGTTTTCATTACTTTCCTCAGCTATCTTCACAAGAGACAAAGGAAAGACACAAAGCCCAAGGGGATCCAGCACATACAAATTTCTACTGCATGATGCAAACATAATTCACTGTTTTCAGAATAATGAAATGTATGTTGGGCCAGAGACACAGCGTTTAGCACTCTTTAATATGGTTATCAGCCCACCCTGTGCAGCTATAACAGCTTCAACTCTTCTAGAAAGCTTTCCACAAGTTTTAGGAGTGTGTTTATGGGAATTTTTGTCCATTCTTCCAGAACCGCATTTGTAAGATCAGACACTGATGTTGGGCAAGAACGCCCGGCTCGTAGTCTTCAATCCGATTCATCCCAGAGGTGTTCTATCGGCACTTCTATCAGCACTCTGTGTCGGCCAGTTAAGTTCTTCCACACCAAACTCGCTCATCCATGTCTTTATGGACCTTGCTTTGTGCACTGGTGTGTAGTCATGTTGGAACAGGAAGGAAATTGTCCAAAATGCCTTGGAATGCTATAGTATCAACAGTTCATTTCACTGGAACTAAGGGGGTGAGCCAAACTCTTTCAAATCAACACCATACAATAATCCCCACTCCACCAAACTTTACATTTTGCACAGTGAAGTCACACAAGTACCGTTCTCCTGCCAACCACCAAACCCAGAGTCATTCTTTGGATTTCCAGATGATTTTCTGTCTAGAGAACAGGTTTCGACTGCTCTAGAGTCCGGTGGTGGCGTGCTTTACATAACTGCACCTGATTTTTTGGTGGTGTGAGGTTTAAACGCAGTTGTTCAGCTACAAAAACCTATTTCATTACCGTAAGCTCTCTACACACTGTTCTTGAGCTAATCTGAAGGCCACATGAAGTTTAGAGGTCTGTAGCAAAAGTCCGCTGACCCTGCTACTGTAGTAGTAGGGTAAATATTTAGTAGTGAGAAAATTTCACAACTGGACTTGCTGCACAAGTGGCATCCTGTCACAGTACCACACTGAAATTCACTGAACTTCTGTGTGGGTTCTCAATCACCTAGGTCATTTTCGTCTAAGGGACTACCATGGAAAGAAAGTTTTTTGAAAGTTAAAGAAGTGGGTATTCGTCAGGGTTCAGAGGAATTAATGTACAACACAAACACCGAACCAACAGCCATCTACATATCTCAGTTTCAAAACACTTAAGCACCAAAGCCTTGTGACCAAAATGATAAAGAATAAAAGTAATATTGTTTATATATAGTTTTTGGTTACTTTATATAAAGTCTATTTTTTTTTTATTTCAGTTTACTATAAAATTTCCCCCAACACGTTTTAGTTCTTAGTTTAGTTTTAGTTAACTGTAATGGCCTCGGATCAGTTTACGAGCTAAGCAGCATGAACCATACACTGTCTGTGGTTTCCTCAAGGGGGTAGCAGGGAGCCACACTGCAATTTAATGATTATGCTGCGCTTCAACCTCAGCACAGCCCTGTCCCATTAACTTTTTGTAGAATTATTTTAAACCTTGCTTAATAATGGTTCGTGTTTTATTTTAAAAATTAATAGAACAGGTTGTTTTCTTTAAACGGGCCGACTTACTAACCGTCTACCTATTGAGAGACCAATATCCATGTGCAGAAAGATCAATTTCAAGCTTTAAAACTATCCATTTGTAACTGACAACATCCACATCTACTTGTGCTTACATTTTCATATATTGTGCCTGCATTTGGCACTTTAAAATCAGTTCAATACCTTCTGAAAATATACCAATTTGGTTCGAGTTTTTAGTTGATCTTATGCGAAGAATCGGAATTAACACATTACAGGTAAACGAGCTTAATAAAAGTGGTGAACTGAAAAGGGCTGATACTTGTTGCTGTCGCTGGGCGGGCCTAACGCTGTAGTGCGCCATGCTGGGGGTGTCAATTGAAGGCGAGGAAAAAAACCGACTGGGAGTTACCTCAGCGCTTTCCGAGATATGAGATCTGGCCGTTTTCCAGTCGGTGCACTTTTTTATTAAAGAAGAAAACCCCGAAAATCACGGGGCAAAAAAAAAAAGAAAGAAAGAGACGCACACGCATTTGAAGAGGTCACCCAGAAAAACAGCGTTCAGCGGCTTTCTGCCGGCGGATCAGTCGGAATCTGCGGTGTACGCTCGGAGTCTCTCTCCCCCAACCCCCCCGTGCGCGCGCGCGCGTGTGTGTGTGCGTGTGTTTACAAGTGTTTGAACGACTGCCAAAAGAAGAAGGGAGGAAAACGCCAAGGAAGGAAGGAGGGATGGTGGACAATTCAAGCAGTAGTAAGGCACAAATGGTGAGTCGGGGTTCTGCTTCTCGCCCTTTTGCACTTTCCTAAACGGCAGCGAGCTGAAAACGCTCCGATTGTTTTTTTTTTATTTTACGGTATTGGCTCGTTCAACGTTGTCAAATTCAAAGAAAAAAACTTTTTAGGGGTAATCTGACTTTTGGTAGGTTACTTTTATTTATTCATTTGATAGTTTTTCGACAACACTGTAATAACTTTATTCATTTTTCCCTAAAGCGTTGTTGCATATTTTGCATTTGTTGGGAGTATCCTGAAATCGTATCCAGGTTTGAGGTTGTGGCACCTCACTATATAAACGCGGAAAATGTGTTTTGCCAGTTTTTTTTTCTTCTCTTTTTTTCACTTTGATGGTTGTTTATCTAGTTTAGTTAAACTAGTAGTTAATCTAGTTTATCTGGATAACTACTTTTATGATTGTAGATACATGAATATCCGTTTAACTTTCTTACTAATACACACCTCTTACTGCGTTGTCGTTTTGACAAATTTTTGCAATACTTCCTTAAGAGCTTAGCAAAACTCAGGGTGGGTTACTGCATTTTAATTATTTCCTCTAATCTTAACAGAGATTTTTCTGTGGCTGGTTACTGTAATGTTTACTTTCCAAACTCTTTATGTAGATTAGTCCTTTGTGTAAAAGTTTGATTTGGCTACTTTCTAGTCTAGTATTTTTTTCTGCTTTTATTCATGCTCAGGTTTTAAGAGCTCCAGTTACCAGCGAGATTTTTGTAAATTTTTTTCAATTTCTTTATTTGGCTTAAAATAATTTAAATTTGTTGTTGGGATATTGTAGGTTTAAAAGTACACAAGCGTGTTACTTCTTTAATCTGAGGAAAATCATGTGGGTGAATTATCCAAATTTGTTTGAGTTAATGTTTAAATCGGGCTTCGTTGGCTCCACTGTAGCTTTCAGGAGTAATTAGGTTTCAGTATACAGTAAGTCATCCATGACTCCTCTCTTCCTCTCACAGCCCGGAATGTCTCAGGAGCCTGGTGTGGCCTTTCCTCCAAGCACCTCCGCAGGAGGAATGAAACTCGAAGCAGTGATGGAGCAGCTCCAGCGCCAGCAGCAGGCACGATTAGAAATGGAGCGCAAGGAGAGAAAGATACGAGAAGCCCACATCATGTACGCTCAGCAGGTTGCTGCCCAACAGGCCATCTTAGCAGCTGCCCGGGCTTCTGGAGCCAGCTTCATGGGGAAAGGCCTGCCTGGAGGCATCGCTGGTGGTGGATTGCCTCCCCGGGTGTCCAATCAGAGCAGTGTAGACTCAGACAGAGAGGATGACGAGGACAGAGGTCGGGATTCTGGAGATGAGGACGATGACAATGAGATGATGGAAGGGGATGAGGGCAGCGATGATGATGAGGGAAGCGCCAGTGGTCTGGAGTTCCTCCGCAAGCAAACCCTTGCTTTACAGCAGAATGCCTCGCGAATCCCAGCCCGTCCATTTGGCAGTTACTCTGCATCGGCTCCCCAGAGGGCTGCTTCCCCACCTGTTAGAGTGAAGCAGGAACCTGACGAGGGCCTGTCTCCTGCAGGGGCACACTCTGCTACTTCTCCTAATGGACAAGCTGACTGGGGCTTTGATGACCACTTTAGACAGGTTAGTATCTTGCCAGTTGTTGCCCTTCTTTCCACAGGATTTCCTTTGTAATCCATCTGATCCTATTATGTCCTTTCACAGTTATCTCATTCAAATGTGAGTATAAAACTTCAGAATTTAAAATTGTCCATCTTTCCTTAAATATTGCAAATCAAGGCAGAATTTTGTTTTGTTTTGTTTTTTTTATAATTTAAATTGTCACTATAGTTTACTGAGATCCCAATGAGTATGTCCTTATACTGCTTGTCAGTTTTCCATTTAGGGTCTTGTTTGTATTCTAAGTCCAGCCCCCTGCCGTGAGAGACAACTTAATCTTAACTGTGGCTTGAACCGCTCCAGGAGTATCTTTGTGAGTCCCTTCAAATCTCTGCGGAGGTTTGACCGCCGATTGGCTTTTGTGGCAAAAAAACCCAAAAAAAAACTACTAAGTGACTGCTGGCAGAGGGCCAGGCCAAGGCGCAATGTTTTCACGCTCACTAGTTCTCTCCCCACGCGCTCTCATTTTGTATGCCTCTCTCACTCTGTGTCCCTCTTGGCGCTTTGCTTGGGCTCTGGTTTGGCTCTGATCCAGGTAGTGGAGTCAGGCGAGACATAGCTGCTGTAAGGCTGTGGGTGGTTTGCTGGGTCAGTTGGAGGATTTCGGGTGGGTGGAAAGGTTGGATGTAGTACACAGCAGAAGCAGTCTGTCACACCCCACTCTCGCCTCCCCAAGAGTCAGGGCTCTGTGCCAAGTGTAGGCTACTTTCACTTGATAGTAAATATTGCCTCAGCACAGTCTTACTGAACTCTGGAATGCCAGCTGGGAACCAAGCCGAGCTGCATGTTTTAGCATCATGGCAGGTTAAAGAGAGCGCAGCAGGCTGCGGGTGATATAAAAAGCCTTAGCTGTGCAGTAGTTGGCAGTGTCGCAAATATATCTGTGCTCTATCAGTGGGCTGAGGGTGCTGGACTATCATGTGTCGGGATTTTATTACTGTCTATTTAAAGGTAAATGTCTTTGCATGGTGCTTCTCTAGTTCACATTTCCAAATTTAGCTTTAGAGCGTGTACATTTGGTAGTGACACGTAGAAGTGCCACAGCGTGAGATGGTGAGAGAAGCCAGTATATACATGTTGTGGAAGGAGGCACAACGTTGTTTATATTGTTCATTTGCTAAAGTCACCGGCTTCACATGAATCTTCACACTTTATTGAAGGGATGCTGCTGGGAGTGTTTAAATGGAGAATAAATGAAACTGTCTTTCTTATGTTCTTCAATATTTATTATTTTAAGTGCTGCTGAAATGTGCAAAACTTGGCAGTAGATGTCATTGGCAGTGTCAACACCAGCAGCCTTATTTTCTTTCGGGTTAATTTCCATGTCATGCCAGCATGAGACACCATTGACTGTCATCAGATGAAGGTAGCCTGTGGGTTTAATGGCCATTGTTCTGGTATCCGGGCTAAGGGGTACATTTCCAAGAAGCTAATAGCTGATTGTTTTCAGATTGGACAATGTCTTCCTCTCTTGCTCTTCCCATGGACCGCTTGTGTGCATCGAGCCATATGCTCGCTCAAATGTGATTGGTCAGTGATACTTTCATTATGAAAGAAAACCAGAAAGCCTGTTTTTTTTTCTTATGCCCATTGCCTATAGATTCTGCATAGTCATATACAGAATCTGTACACAGAAACACATTCCTGTTCCTGTTCTTATCAGGATAATTTTACCCTTACAGACACTCTCATTGATTCTACTCTGAATGAAACCAGGTATGTGTGCAATTAGTCAACTAGATCAATTTTTTAAAAAGTTGGTAAAAACTGTTTTTACTTCATTAATATACAAAGGCAGTTAACTGTTGGGTCTGAGATTTCATCCCCTGGAGGCGACAATGGAAATTTGTAAGCAAGCAAAGTTAAAATAACACAGTTGAACGGCCCCGCAAACAGTTGCACTTCTCGTGCAGTTATTTTAGAAAACTAATCGTTATATGTAGACTTTGTCAACATCAACTCTGGACAAGCATGTGAAGTTTTTTTTTTTTAATTTCTTTTTTTAAAAAGCTACTGGTATAGCAAAACTAGCATTAGCCACTCTCGGCAAACTACGCTGTTACACATGGGGCTAAGTCAGCAGCATTTAAAATGTTTTAGCAGCTTCAAAAGTCTTTTAAATACTAGAGTATTTCTACGAAAGACCTTTAACGTCTATTCTTAAAAATTGTGTTTTTTCAAATTTTCAAAGGTTTTCTTAGTGTTTTTGATTTTAGACTTGCCAATTTGTAAAACTTTCTACTCGCATTTCATTAACAAATTAGTCACTAGGAGAATCTTTGCTTAATTTGCAAGCTAATCTGCTAAGATAAGCAGGTATGAGCTTGTTTCAGAATATGCCTCTGGCATCAAGTGCTGCATTAATCTGAACAGTTAGAAGTGTTCATTAGATTATATATTTTATTAAATTAAATTAAACGACTATTTCTGGACGTGACTAACAGGCATATCAAAGTATGATTGTCATGTGACAAATCAAACATGTGACAAATGATGACTATATAGTTTCTGTTTCTGAATATATGTATAAAATTGGGCTTTCCTGCATTGTGTGGGATGTGTTTTAGTTCCAGATGTCAAGGTGTCAGAATGAGTGGATGAGTATTATTTGCAGGGATGAGCAGGCTTTGTCTCGGCATTGTTAGAGCTGAAGATCATAGCAGCAAAGTTGTTGCTGACCAGTGTCCTATCTGTGGCCTGGTGTCTTTTATTATAGAGTGAAGGCTGAGCCAGGGGGTTGGGGGAGGCATTATGGGACGAGAATTGGTCTGGCCTTTTTTTTTTTTTTTGTTTCCTCCCTTTTATCTTTCCTGTCATTATGTCAGCTCTGCAGTATTTAATGACGGCTCATCTCTTCAGGCAGTTTCAGGTTGCACCGCTGTAGGGGGAGGGGG
>NW_024582363.1:2699411-2755313 GCF_018398535.1 Haplochromis burtoni
TAGAGGCCAGAGACAAGCCTGGCGGATGCCGCAAATACCAACCCACTATAATAATGGGGGGAGCACATTTATTATGTTCTAAAAGCAGTGACAGAGGAAAGATGAGACGACAGCTAAAGAGCCAGTTGGATGGAAGACCATTTACATTAACATTTAAATTTCATGTAAACGGTCAGATTGGACCAAGGCTTTTATCCAAAGAACTTTTTGTATGATATCTGCCATGCTTCTTGAATCATAGCAAACCACATTCAGAGAGAGACTCTGGATTTCATTCAGCACATGACATATTAATGACATATGAATAAAATAATAATACTCATGTGCTAGTTCACCAACAGTTTACTGAAATAAAAGTGTTGATTGTAATGATCTCTAAACAATAGGTAGAGTGTGTCAGATATGATGATGAACAATCAGTGTATATGTGTAACATATAGATATGAAGGCTTATTTGTTTTAGTTTTTTTTGACCGCACACAAATGTTGATGGACTATACAGGTCAGACTGAGTGGACAGACATGGTAGCCAGTGTTTTCTTGTCAGTGATGTATGTATGGTGACCTCAGCCCCATCCTAAACAGCAGAGTAAATAATTGTCAAACAAGGAGATGGACAAAGGCGTCGCGTGGTGAGAGAGCTGGACCGGATAACCGACCGGCCCCAGCGCTCTGGCCTTTGGACAGAGGCTACATGACCTCTGTAATCCAGCCCCCACCCGCCCCACCTCTCCTGTCACAAACACACACATATCCAATGTCCTCCTCTTCTTGCCATAATCAGTCTGTGACTAATTGTTTTAATTGTGCCTGCAGATTGTGTACTATGTCCAACTCTATTGGCAGCGATATTGCTTTGGTTGGATTAGCTGGATGTTTAACATGTTGGGTGTTGTGTCTGTAGAAGCAGTAGCCTTGTTTTAGGTTTAAGAGTTTACCAGTTTACATCCAGATTTTATTTGAGGAGGTTTTGAGTTTTATGTATGTGACCTATGTCGTTGTAGAATATTGAGAGTAAAACGGTTTGGTTCAATCTTCCTTGTGTCACATAAACTAATGGCGATGAATATTAGCACAGGACATTTAGATTATAGTTTTGCATGGTAATACATTTGCATGCAGTTGATTTACATGGTACCTGAGTAATTACCCTTTGCAGCCTGATTAGATTTGTAATTTTATTTGCTTAGACTGGATGACTTTTTGTTATGGAGATGCTGAAAACCTACTTGCCTTAGCATTTCAGGCTTAAGTAAGTCAGTGCAACAAATGAGGCCCAGTCAGAACAGAAAAAAGGCAGAATAGGTGTTCGAGTTGGATGAAGGATGCGTAACACAGGGAAGTGGTAGAGATGCACTGATTGATTACCTGATGACTGGAGTTGGGTGTTTTATTTAAGTTGATCTGCCATGGCTGGCTTGTCAGCCATAATTGAACAATCATTTTATCTGACGTTCTCATAATGATAACAGTGGAGCCAGTAATGTCACTGCTGCCTTTATGGACGTCTATTCAGAAGATCACTGGTTCAGTTCTAGTCGGAGACAAAAATCCTATTTGGGTTTGTGTCAGAAAGGGAATCTGGCATAAAGGTAGAGGTAGAGCAGATTATCAACCAATTACAAGGTTGGTGGTTTAATCCTTGGCTGCTTCAGTCTGCATGCCAAAGTATCTCTGGGGAAGATACTGAACCCCACGTTGCTCTCCCATGCATTCATTGGCGTGTGGCATAGAAAAATGTGTATGAATGGGTGAATTAAGCATTTGCGATAGAGCACTACACCACAGAGTGCTACAGTAGAGTAGAAATGCACTATATAAGAACAAGTCCACTTACCAAATCTTCTGTCCTTTATATATTGCAGCAATTTCAGTAAAAGTGATGATCATGCCACAGATGGATTTAATGACCAACTCAGTTATGCCAAGATTGTTTACATAAGGTATGCAGTTGTGGAGAAGACGTAAAACTACACCTAGAAGGGATTAAAGAAAATATGCAGCCAACCGGACCAACTTGAATCCGATGTCTGGCCAATGGTTATGAATAAGCCCTGGCATCACTATCACTCTTAAGCCCTCTTTTTGCTATTTACTACTTCTGTTGAGGCAGCGCTGTTGCATAATTTAGCTGTCGCCCCAGCAACATCAGCCAGGAAGTGGGGAGCTACACAGCTGCAGCAAGGAGATCAATAAGGATTGTGAATGAGCTTTAAGAGGTTGGAGTGTTTGCCTGAATTTTCCCCTCATTTATGATAGATGAGCAGGACATTGTATTTAGCAAACTGACTTTTAGTTAGAATTTTGACAGGTTTGCGGAGACTTTACCAGCAGGTTGCTGTTTTTGTTGGGCGCATACCGCTGTTTCTCCGTGTCTTATGTTGAAGTGGGAGAAAGGAGGCCTCACTGCCATATATGCCAGTCTGACCTTGTTTGTGCTTTCTCAGTGTTATGTTGTTTTCCCATATGCCATAACTGTCAGTGGGTTTTAAAAGTACTGTGTATTATTTTGTTTACTGGAATTCCTGTTATGTTGATTTTATGAGGCTGGAATTGCTGTCTGACCTCTGCTTCCACAAACTGCCTGCAAATGGAGGTCATTCAGATGAGACATAATGAGGAAGGCTGAGTTCCTTTAAAACATGCTGCAGTGCTTGCTCAGAAGAAGAAGCTGCACGGTAATGCGTGAGAACTGCATCATTTCTGCCATGCTGTTGAGCCACACAAGGAATTGAAAGCCTCAACCCTGACCGTTCACTTATTGGTGTAAGTCCTAACAACTGCTTGCATTTTCAATTAATTAATAATTGAAAAACGCTGAAAGAATCCTCTTTTACAGCCCAATAGGCATTTCTAAATTTCGTATTTGTCATTTAGCACAGTGTAGGTGGGATATGTTCGTTTGGTTCTTTTTTAATCTTGCACATGTGTTGTACTTTTGCAAGTAAAAATTCTATCTACTTCTTTTTGTTTGTGGCAAAGTAAATTCCACAGTTTCTTTGTTACACGCTTTACTGATTTGCACTCGAATCAAAGTCCTTCTAGATGCCACTCAGCATCTTTAGTTCCTTTTGGGCAGTCATTTTGGGATTACAGTCAGTTGCGGATTATCTCAACTGGCTGTAATTTCAGTTTCACACTGACAACCAAACTGCATTTATATGCAGTTTATCTGCCAGCTTTGATTACATGCTTAAAAGGTTTGGTGCCTAAAACCTAAAATAAGATTTGAAAAGTATTTCTTTTCCCCACTGGAGCTTATGCTGTTATTATGATCTATACTTCTGTGGAGTCCTACAGATTTCAGTTTAGATTTTGTGTGTGTGTGTGTTTCTCTAATATCGATGGTCAAGTATATTTCTTGTTCAGTCTTTCTTGTGAGCACAATTCTTTTTAAAAACCTTTTCAGCTTTTTTGTCGATAATGACTGCTTTGGACATTAAAACGATTTTACCTAATTTCTAAATCTGCCACATTGATTTCAGATTAGACTGGCTAAAAGGGTCATATTTCAGCTGTGTTTTTAGCGCATTAGTGTGAGTCCCTTTCTTTCTATATGTCTTCATATCATACATAAAATCAACCACAGCAGCATCATAATGAATGTGAATCTTAAACTGTTTACTGTTTAAGTTCCCATAAACATGTTCGGGTTTGTTCCTCAAGCACTTAACTCTTAAAACTCATTTCCCACACTTTGTTTGGGGATCTTTAAACAGATCTTTTATAACACAGTGAGGTTGTCTTATATCTGTGGTTCAGTGCTGAGTGAACTTTGGTTTACCTCATTAAGGCCAGATGTAAGCTGGCTGGATTGGATGGAGATGTCTGGGCTTTTAGCCTTGTGTTTCCATCTTTAATGTCTGATTGATGCTGCTCTTAATGTAGCTTAATGTTGGTCACTGGCTATGGCTCCACTCGAATTTGTGTCAGGATGGAAACAAATAAAGGTGACGCATAATTGTGTTTTGCACCCCCATTTGCTAGTCGAAATATTGTAGAAGTAACATCAGAACATCGAACTTCATTCCATCTGCCCGTTGTCTTAAATTGATACATACGAGGAAATCAAAAGAATAAAAAGCACATTATCTAAAAATTATTAGAATTAATTCACTTAATAATCTCAGTGCTGTAGTGCAACTGTTTGCTCAAACTTTAAGCAATAAAATACATTATTCTCTGTTTTTCTGATAAAAGCAGCCAGCTTATCAAACATCTAGTTGAGAATGTTTTCTCATTCGAATCTCTGAATCAGTGTGTAAAGTGTAATTGCCCTGGTTATAAAACAAGCCTCATTTTGTGCAGAGCTCCTCTTAACAGTTAAGTGCAAAAGACCCCCCCCCCATCTGAAATAGAGGTATTGAATTTAGTAGGGAGATGAAGGGGGAGGGAAAGGGGGAGGAGATGCTATGGAACTAGAAGAGGGTTTAGTGGTCTGGCTCAGCACACTAAACTGCCCCACCCAGAGGAAACATTCCAGACAGAATTAAAGAGTTAACTCTTCAAACAGTGAACATTCCCACTGGGGGCTCCCATCGAGGGGGTTTGATGGGGGTGGGTGGGTGCATGCCCATGTTGTAATCGTGCCTCTGATTGGTGATCTTTCTATTCATTTTGCTCAGTGTCACAGGGGCTGTAAAAGAAAGAAAGAAAGCCAAAGGCCCTGAATGGGAGGAGCTGGATGGGAGGACACAGTAGTCCAGGCAGAGACAGTTTTTTATTTGTCTGAGTCCCAAAGGGCACATCTGCTGCTGACAGGCAGGAGGAAGCTTCTCATAGTGAAACCAGTCACCTCTGTCACAGTGTGACTTGGTTAAACGCAGCACTAACTACCAGTCTTGAGTCTGCCATCCACGCTCAAAACTATAACACTTATAGTTAATCTTATAGTAGTGTTTCACATGCTGGGCACAGCAGGCATTTGCCTGTAAAAAGTTGCATTTTAAAAAATGTCTTTGCACATTCAGAAGATAAAAATGTTATCATTTATCTTTTGAGGGGAAACTCCCACTGGGTTTAAATCTGGGACTCTCCACCATTTGACCTTAGAACTGAAGAAGCTTCTCGGATGAGAGGTGAAACGTCTTCAAGCAACTTAAAGAAGTCCAGACGCTTTTCTTTCAAGCTCCTTAGACTACGATGACCTGGATGACTGAGAACCTTCACAGACATGTTGTCATTTATTATCATTTTTGAAGTTTAAATAATAGTTTGAGTTATTACAGATACGAGCCATGGTATCAGTGGCAACAGCTGTAATAGGTGGTTGTGTGTAAGAGTGCTTTTACATCCATTTATGGACTATTGAAGTTCGTACATGTTTTCCTGTTTTCACTGTGATTTAGATCAAACTACGCCAACTTACACATAAGTCAGATATTAATCTAATACTTTATTTGAGCCTAGCAGATAAGAAGGGATGAAAAAAAGATTATTGTATAGTAATGGTCGTGTATGCAGTATACCTGTTTACCGGACATGATGTCTTGTTACATCAATTTCAAACAGGGAGACATCCGTAGTGATGTGCAGCACATAAATACATTCAGATAGAGGAGATAATACTGCCATTCTAAGACTGTAAAGTGCCATAAATAGTGTCTAATGAAGAACAAAAACAAAGCTTGAAAGAGAGATACAATGTCTGCCTTCTTTCTCACCTCTAATCAGCTGGCCCCTTCGTGGCCTGAATGTCGGTTTGTCAGGGTTGGAAAGTTACAGATAATAGGCGACACAGTCAGTGAAGTTGACTTTGGAAAAGTGTGGGCGTGAAGAGATTTCCAGTGCCACCTGACAGGCACTCAGACAGTTTGATGGATTGCTTCTGCAACATCATGCAAATGACATTTAAAAAGACCCATCTTGTCTGGCAGTGATGGCCACAGTTTTCCTTTCTGTTTAATTGAATTGAATAACAAAAATTGTCTCATTTAAATGCAGATTGCGCATATCCGTTGGGGTTATTACACTCTTAAATTGACCCTGGAGGATTGACTTTCTTGCTTCTAATGGAACTGGAGTTACTGATGTATGCTGTAATTTGATGGTTTGTAGTAAAACCACAAGCCCCCACCCTTCGCACACCATCTCTGGTTCTTTTTGTTTTTTACAAGCATTTCTACTGAACATATCTCAACACCTGCTCTTTAATGATGGCAAACATAGAAAGAGGAATAGCCAAATTAAAACGGAGAGACACCCGGCCTCAACTTTGGCAGCTGGAGGGAAACAGAGGCAAGGTCATATGACACCTTGGAGAGAAGTCTCCTTGAGTTTTATATAGGTTGGCACCATATAACAGTATGTACAGTGCACGTGTGAATCTGTTACTGTTAACACTCGTGCAGTGATTCTTGGCACACTATGTGAGGTCATGTTGTCCCTGTGATGTGTATGCTCTTATTTGTCTATCTTGATTTCATAAAATTAATTACATTTTAATGAATGATGTGCTTTATGTGACATGTAAAATCAAAACAATGTTATAGCTGCTTTTTTGCTAGCATAAAGTCTGTAAAGCAACTCACATCTAATCAGTGTTAGTTTAGTAGCTCTCACATTAGCTTTCCCCCACTGTCCGCCATTTTCCTAAGGTGGTTTCTCCGTCACTGCCAGCTAATTACCATTGGTTCTTAATAATTAAGGGAGCTATACCACAAGGAGTCATTAAGTAGTGACTCTGGTAAGTCAAACTGGTGGGTGGAATTTGTTGGAGCACCAGCATGTTCGAATAAAAGAGAACGTGAAGTGATATTTTTGTCGTATAGATATTTTGTCCCATCCTTTTTACATATCTTTGAATCTTGATGTGAATACTTTGCATTGAGACGTATAAACAAATGTTAGTCTTTTTGCAAGAGATGCAAAAAGAATAAAATAAGCATGTAATGAAAACATTGTCTGCCTCGATTGTGTCCTCGCTCAGGGTGAACCTTTTGCAAGGGTGCTGTCAGGGAGTTCTATGAGGAGCTCTATTCTCAAATGAGCTCAGTCAGACAAATTGAAATAGTGTTTGTGAGAAAATTACTTGGAATTATTTGAATTGGAAATTGGCTTTAGTCGTTTTTCATTGTCTAGTGGCTCTTTTTTTTTTTTACATCATTCTTTGAATAAGGAAGCTAAATGGCAGATGTTTTTTTCTTCTGTGTGTTCGCAATAGCGGATGGAAATGCACAGAAACGCTTAAATGATTTTCACATCCATACACTTTCTTAACTAACTTCGTTGAAGGTTTTAGTGTTGTAGTCCAGATTGGATTATGGGATTATTATCTTGATACTGATAACCTAAAAATGTCCCAGCCCTGCCAAAATCACCAACAGCAGGTGTTTCAGAAACATAATGCAATTAAGGTATAGACCTTGTCATGGGAGGAACATAAAGCAGCGTGACATTTATGAGGCTGTCTGTGTTGTAGCCACAACATCCTCCAAATGGTAAATTGCAGATGGAGTCAAAAGATATGGTCTCTTTTTTTGCACCTTGTAGAAAGGCAGAGGCTGTGATGAGGTGAAGGGTGAGAGTTGTCTATTGTTTTTGGCTTTCTTGGCCGTCTCGTGCTACTGGTTTGGCTCAGCTCCAGGCTAGAGTCAGGGGGCTAAAAGTGCTAACTGGACCACTGTGTCAAGGCACTTGGGTAAACATTGCAGCTGACTGGGACCTGGCACAAAGCCACACAGAGTAGAACAAGTTGAAAGAGGTGCAAAAGGGTTTCCTTTCACTGTTGCCTCTCTGCTTTTCAGTCTCCATTCCACTGGCTGCCAAAATCCCATGTAGTTTATAATAGCTTGTGGCCAGATTGTTTTTCAGCCAAGTCTTCAAACACAAGCTTAGTATAATCATGTACTTGTGAGAGGGAGAAAGGAGCAAAAAAAAAAAAAGACAGACTTCCATACGCTCAGAAAATGCAATGTGTTCAGACTCCGCCATCCAACATTTACATTCTACGTTCAGGGATTTACATGCCCCTAAGTTTCACAGTTCCTGAATCACAATCACCACAAGAAGTGAGCTTTAAGTGGAGTGTCTGTAAAAAAGCCACAGGCTAACCACTGGGTAAATCCTAAATGTTGTAAAGGTTTATGGAAAGTTTCATATTAAAGAAAAAAGAAGCTTGTTTTTTATTATTTATATGAGTTTTGGATATATTATTTGATAGTATCTTGTAGGGCTGTGCGATATGACCAAAATCTCATATCCCGATATAAGAATTCTATCGTCCCGATAACGATATAAATCACAAAAATGTAACATTTTCTGTAAATTCTGTGAATCTCGGGCAGCTCGACTTGCGTGAAGTGTTTCCAGCTGCGCGTCATGTAGCTGGAGTCGAGTGTTTTAACCGAAGTTGTAACGGTCGCCGTTTTCTTTGTGAGTATTTATTACATGGCGTGCTGCGGGGAAAAGCCTGTTCTAACGTTTGAGTCTAAGGTTTATTTTTTAGCACCTGGCGGCTCTTTTTAAATTCTCACCCGTAAATAATCTGCTCTTTCACGTGATTCAGTTTATTTTGAAAAGTCTCAACAGGATCTTGAGCTTTATTGTGAAAGGTTAATGTGGAACATAAACAAGCGGACACGCGATGCTGTTACCGTCGTTGTTGCTAACGACAACGCATAAAAACATGCGCTAGTCCCTGTAGTGTGGTTATATTAAATATAAGAGAAAGAGAGAACTTTAAGAAATGAATATAGCCACTACAGTGACCATCAAAACGATGAAAAAATATTGCCGTAAACAGTTTATTTTGCGACACCATGTAACAAACGATAGTGGAAAATGAAACGATAGACGTTTTTATATCGTCATCCGATATATATGGTTATATCGAACAGCCCTAGTATCTTGTACAAAACTAAATAATCAAAAAAGAAACTGATAGTATATTTTAAGAAGCGTAATGAAACTTCAAGCTTTCATTATTGTAGAGATTGTAGATTAATGTCAGCAGTATATACATTGTTAGATTCACCAATGAATTGCTTATACTGAATTATATCAGTTGCCAAAAAACCCACCAGGCTCTGACCTGCAGTCGATCTGGTTAATAGACAATCGCTCTGTGAATGGAACTATGGACCACATCAACTTAAGTCGATAATTTCAAAAGCCACGGTAGTAAATGATTAAAGAGTAGCACAGAAAATTAGAATTAGTAACAGCAGGGGCTTCACTGCACCCACATTATTATAAGAAATGCGTGTAGTGGCTTTAAGAAACACAAGAAAACTACACCTCCATTGTTCAGTTTCTTTTCAGCCTGTAATGTATGGAGATTTTCTGTTGAGTTCAATTATTAGTCAAAATATAATGTATACTGCTGTCAGTGCCCAGGCATTGATCTTTTCCGAAGAAGCTCTTTTTCTAAAAAAGACAAGCATAAACATGGGACTTTTTTCAATAATGTTTGTCACAGATTTGGGAGTCCCCCCAACCCCCAGTGGAGCCAGCCTAATTAGCCAGCCATCTGGTCAAACAAAGACAACTCAGGTTTTTCCTGCCCTAAATAAATGTGATTAGAAAACCTAAAGAGGCCCTGTGCTTTCAGTAAAATAAGGATGTGTGGAGGCAGACGTTCATAAATTCCAAAAGGATTAAAATATGAAGTGAAATGTAATATTTGCAGACAGTAATTTAAGTTTCTCATTTAGAATTTGGAAATAAGCTTTTGTGAATGCATACTTTAAGTGGGTGCGCATAGATAGAAAATGAAAGTGCAACAATGATGTTTGTGAAAGTTTAGCATGCTTTTCTTTTTCATATATTTGAGGCACTGGCAAAATGTTAATTGATTTCAATATAAAAACTGCACTGTTTTTTTTCTTTCTTTTTTTTTTAATTTATGTATTTATTCATCATGTCTTTCAAGCTGTATTTAATCTGCAGTTATGTATACTTTAAGCTGAACACCACTGTAGTAAGTGACCAAATATTTTCCAAAGTGTCTCGAGCTTTTGGTGTTGAGGTTGAAGCTGCGAGGAGGTGGGGGTTTTCTGTTTTTAAATCGGTCAATATTAGTCATCTTTAGGTATAAATATAATAATTCATATTTAAATCCTTATATATTATTTAAGTTCAATTCAGTTTTGTTTGTATCATGCCAGATCACAAGAACAGTTGCCTCAAGGCGATTATCATTACTCCCCATCCATTTGAGAGATGAAGCTACTGCTGTCTAAATGTAGAGCAAGGTTTCAGTTCTTCATCTATAGATTGCCTACCTTGGTGTGGGCAGGTGGTCCTGCAGAAGGCAGTGGGAGGGGAAATGCATAGTTTACAAAACACACAGTTTTTAAGCTGTGTAAACTCTCTATTTGCACATGTTTGCCTAAATACATTTACATCTATTTTTAGTATAAAAAGCAAATAAAAAATTCGGCATGTCAAGCTCTATACCACTCTGGGTTACTTGTGCGGTGTGTAAGTTCTCTTTTGTGCATGATGGAAACAATAGTGACATTACATTTTAGTGGATTGGATAAATGCTAACCTTGTTGTTCAAACATTTTAATTCCTTTTAAGTCTATTTTTGGAAATAATAAAGGTCTGTACATTGTGCTGTTGTACTCCATGTGCCTTTGCTAATGTTCTGCACAGTTTGTTTGCTGTGTTATCTATATCATATTCCCTGCTGCTATAAAACTCAATTCCCCCATGGAATTCATTATATTTTATCTCATTTTACCACATATACACTGCACTCAGTTATGCCTGTTTATGAACACACTAAGCTTCAGCACCGAGTAGTTTAAAGTATCTAATTGGATTCCTCATATTGAGATATGTCTCAGATTTAAATATTTAGATAGACTAAGCACAATACTTGCATGCCAAATTTCCCTTTATACCAGCCTGTGCAGAAAAAAAAAGAACTTGCACAGGACCTTTTCTAAACTCAGTTTTGTAAGATATGTACAGTGCTGTGGATAAGTATTTGCCCCTTTCCTTATTTCTTAGTCTTTAGCATATTTGTCGAATTGAAATTTTCAGATCATAAAATTTTTTTAATATTAGACAGAGATGATACACATTATGTAGTAGGACAGCGATCCGAAACACACTAGCAAGCGCACCCCTGAATGGCTAAAATTAAGCTTTTCGAGTGACCTTTGTCCAGGCTCACATTAGATTAAGATGCTTTGTCCCGATCTCAAATAGGGTGTTCATGCTCAAAAATCTTCTAATATGGATTAATTAAAACAATTCTGCAAACAAGAATTGGCTAAAACTCCTCCACAGTGATGTGAAAAACACACTGCAAATTATTGCAGTTGCTTGATTGCGATGTTGGCTGTCATGGACGGCACAACCAATTACTGTGTTAGGGAAGTTTAGTTCTAGGTGTATTTTTTCACACATGGCCTTAATAAATTAAATTATCAAATAAAACAGCTTTTTTCAGGTTATCTGTATCTAGTATTAAAAATGTGTTTAATGATTAGAAACATGCAAGTGTAACAAATGTGCAAAAAACTAAAAGAAAATAAATCAGGAAGGTAGCAAATACTTTTTTTTATTGCTCTATATATTCTGGTACAACTAAAAACAAACAAACAACAACAACAACAAAATTATGTAGGTCCCCTCATGCTGCCCAAACTGCTCTGACCTGTGAAGGTACAGACTCTATGTCTAGAGGTGTCCTTTGGTATCAGACATGATGACAGTCAGAGATCCTTTTAGCCCTAAGTTGGGAATTGGAGCCTCCATGGATTGAATTTGTTTTTTCAAGAGATCAAGACACCAAGTCAACACTTCTTTGTGATATTCCTTAGTCCATTCCTGAACACAAATGTGAATGGGTGCATTATCCTGCTCAAAGTAGCCAGTGCGGTTAGAGAATAACATGTTCATGTTCAAGCGGTGTATGTCTACCATTACTCCATTATCCTGTTCTAATGCCAACATGTCTATTGCGGGTACTTTTAAGTGGTGGACAGGAGATTGCGATGCAAGCTTTTTTACAGTGTTTTGAAGCTCTTCGCTAGTATTAAGGTTTTCATCCATGTGATCTTCTGTGGGAGTGGGCCACAAAGACCACCCATTTCACTCCATGTTTCAAGAGGCCTAGTGTGCTGATGATGGAATCAGTTGTTGTCATTCATTTACTTGCCACTTTTGGTAGCTGCTAATTATTGCAGACTGGTAACAACATCTGTCTTTTTGGAGATGCTCTAACTGGTTGTCAGTCCATTGCCACCCGGAGATCCATGCACTTATTCATTTCCCTGCTGCCAAACCATCAACTTCAAGAACTGATTATTAACTTGACATTGACAGTTGTCTTAATGTTATGGCTCATCAATGCATATGCTAAATGTATGTGGAAGCAGGTGTGGCTAAATGCAAGTTAAGCTGTTTGATCCCGATGGCCTGCCAATGACTTACATAGATGCTCGTCTGCTTTGGGTGTGTCTTTGTGTGATTTGTTGAATAAGAAATAGTTTCAAGTGCTTTGTAGAACCATTATGGTTATAAGTTCAAGCCATTTCCACTATATCTTAATGTATAAATGGTGACTGAGTAATGACAAGTAAGAATCTGGTTGATCAAGAAGTGTGAACAACATTATTTTATAGGTATTTGCAGTATTCTGCAAAGCACAATTGATCCCAATGAACAACCACGATATGGCATTTCTGGAAGAGTATGTTTTGTTACAAAAATATTACAAAATTGTTCGTTTCAAGGTTTTGGTCGTTTCAGCTATTCTCTGCACCCAGTAAAGATGTAGCATATTGTCGGGCTGTGGAGATGAGCTCCAGATGCGTGACGATTGCAACATCTCGGCCCGGATCCCCAGGGGGTGCTGGCCTGTCAGCGGTGGAATGCCCCTGCACACTTAACGCTAGCTGAGAGGAAACAGATCCCTTTGGTTCGGAAGAGAGCGATCACATCCTATCGATTAGACTCTACGGAAAGCTGTGAATTGTGCTTATGGTTTTAACATTTGATAGTGCAAATTCAGAGAGGCAGTCATAACATTAGCGTCTCAGATAGAGCGCCTACCCCCAGCCTGTATCTGCCCCACTGTTATAAGCCTGACAAAGAAGTAATTTACCCATCTGACTGCAGGCATTGCGACCTTTGTCATTTCACATGTAATTAAATGTGACGTGAAGGTTTTTTACTTGATTGTGAATGTATCAAGTTCCTGCCACTGTCAGTATAATGAAAATGTCTATAAAGGCCTATCAGGTGTGTGTGATGTCTCCAGCTGCCATTAACGTGGGGGTGAAGTGGATGCTTGCTCTTTGAAAGATGTGAGATATGCAAGGTATTTTTAACCAAAGCTTTTAACCTAGAAGTAGTAGCTAATAGCTCCTTTAGCCTCAATGCAGTGCTATGGCTTCTCGCTTAAAGAGTCGCCAGTGACACGTGGAGTCAAAATATACATTTATTATGCAGCCATTAGCTTTCAAGCTCTTCAAGAATCTTCATACTCTTGTGTCATTGTCATATAATCTAATATCTATCAAGTATGATAGAGGAAGCAAAGGGGATAGGCACCAAGGGGCCAATGTTTTACCTTAAAGTTAAGTTTTAATTATAAACACTATGGTAAGGAGTTAAAGTATGAAGTACTGTATGTGATTGACTAAAATGTTTGCCTGTGAAAGGGTCTTTGAACCAATGAGTGTGAACTTCTGGCCACACCACCCTACAAACGTTGCATTTGTGTGAGGCAGCGAGAGGGGCCAGCTATGTGATGGGGGATGGGGCCTCTGCCTGTGGAATGTGGTGTCTTGGTGAAAGGGCTGGAGCTGAACAAATGCAGTTTATTTGGCAAACCAGACCTGCTGGTCACCAACAGACATGTTTACCCAAGGACTAAATAGGGAGATTCACCTCTCTCCTCATGTCTATCTTTTTTGGTTCGAGTGCAGCCACTTTCTCACACTCTCTGGCTTTAAAATTGTACAAATGCGTTGATCCATCTGGACGTTTGTTTTTCCCATCTGTGTGCCTGACTACCTGTCTATCTTTGTCTTTCTATCCATTACCTTTCACCCCCCACACCTTTCTTTTTCTCTGTTTCTCTTTTTCAGCTTTGTAATTGGAGTGATTAATGGAGGGAGGGGTGGTCTTGCCTGAAGGCCTGTTTTTCAGTGGCTTATTCAAAGGTGCAGCACCGCTGAGGCCAGGGCAGGTAGCAACACGTTCTGCCCCTGGACGTTTAGCCCCTTGTCCCCGCCACTTTGTCTGTTCCCTTAAAAGCCAGAAATCTCTCAAACATGACTGGACACTCAGAGGCAGGCACGCCCCTGGGTCCTGTTCTCTGCTGCCGGTCTGCTCTCATGTGATTTGTGACCTTTTTTATGCTCCATAATAATTCTTAATGAGAGCACAGAGTAAGGAGTGGATCTGGCCGTAAGCAAGAATTTTACCATATGTTCCCGAGTGGCAGTGAGATTTACTTACATCTTGTCGCACATGGGATCACGATTAGCCCTTTGTTGGCGGTGGTGTATGACCAGCTCACCATGAGATTATTTTCAGTAATTAGGAGATAAAGGACGCCATCCACTCAGCTCAACTTGCCATGCACCCACCACTCGCCCTCCACCCCCTCCTGATAGACAGTGCCCCAATAAATGATTCCTGGAGTCCTACAGAGGGATCAAGACCCCAATTATTTGATTAGGATTAGAGATGTCTGCCCCCGACATTGTTCGTTATTACTGCCATGCTGAGAGGAAGCACATTCACTTTCTTTGAGATCGTGAAGGGAAATTGGCAGATGGGCTAATAAATGGCTAGGCTTTTATTCTCTAGTAAATGTAGAAAACTAGGGATGTACCAGTTATCAACATACTTTTTTTTTAAGTTTGTTTGCCTTTTTGACACCGATAGAATAAATAAATAAATCTTTCAAAAATAAATTTAAAGCTCTTTGTGACTTTTTTTTTTTTTGGGGACACTGTGCAAAACAAAACTGTTGTGATACTACAAATAGACATCAGCAATTGTCATCTTATTTGGGAGAAAATAAACAACTGTAAATGTAATCTTCTTTAATCTCATGTCCAGTTTATTACAGAAATATAAACACGTGCTTGTATTTACTTATTTCAGATCTGCACGTTGCATTGTTACCAGCTTTTTAATAGCAGACAATGAATAATATTACTGGCCATTTCAGTCAACTATCCAAAAAATCAGGTTTAACAACAAAGCAGGCCTGTAGCTTCTTTCGTGGGTACTTCCCATTTATCACTATTGTTGGCTGCAATCCAGATATGTGCTGGAGGCCTTGATTGTGATTAAATTACTGCTGCCGTGTCTGTTTAAAAGATTTTCTTTGCTGAACTGTTTTGACAGGCAGCAATTTGGCTAAAAAAGATTAGTCCGGGAATGAGATGTTAAGAGTACCTGTGGGATGAGAGGGGCTCTCCTGTTATTGTGAGATCCTGTTTCTGGTGTACAGGAATGTTGGTGAATTTAAAGCCAACCTCCCTCCTATCTGTTCTGGCAGAGCTCGCACTGAACTTTCTGTTGCCCTTCATTTAGTGCCTGCGGTTGCTATAGGGATTTTGCTTGTATGAGCATGTATTTTGTTTTCATTGAGGTTAGGTGTGGCTGCCTTACATTGTTTATTTTAGTAAAACAGCAATTTGATGAGGGTCCTCTTTGAAAACCTGTGCCGTGTTACTTAAAGTAAGGTTGTGTTGATGAAGGTGCAGAGGAAGGTTAACTCTGGGAGCAGTGATCTTGCCCTCGTCTCAGTCTCTCTGGCTTGGCGGTAGATGACTGAGGATGATGAGTATTGACTTATGCTGTGAGATTGCGTCCGGAGGGGGCTGGGGACTTCCCTGTGTTTGCACATCCAGGGCTATTGATTTGGACTGCCTGTTCAATGGCTGTGGCCCAGGGGACTTGGTTTGCAATGTTCAGCTGTGTAGGGTGCGACACAGGGCTGTAACGGTGCGTGAATAAGGAAGACGGGGGTTATGGGTATGTCTCAGGGCTAACAGGGTTCTAATATGGCACAGACATGCGCCTCTTGTCATTAGCCTTTGTTTAGTCTACAGGGTCACTCTTGCAGTCTGCAGAACAACAACTATTTTGTACTCCATGCTTTAGATGAGCTTGCTTTTACTCCCATCCCAACAGTCATCAACCTGTTATCTATAGTATGAAAACGACCTACTTCCCTCAGGTGCAGTACTGCTTGCAGACTATTCAAATGGATGCTAATCTGTTTTAAAAAACAAATGTGGAAGTTTTCTTAGTCTATTTTTCCTCCTAGCTGCTTTTAATATCTTAAAACAATTCCCAACTAGTTGAAAAGTGATTATTTTCTAAGCTGAGTGGTTGGTATTTGAGTCTCCCCCATCTGCCTTCATCAGGAGTGAAGGCAAATCACATGATGCTTTTATTAAGAGCAAGCCTCTTCATCTAATAACAGCACCGCTATCAAATTGGAGAAGTGCTGTCAACATCCTGAGCAATCAATGCCATCCATCCCCCTCTCCCCAAGCAGCAGCCATTAACCCTTCTTGTTCCGGCATGCCTGGCCTCACTAAAATGGTGGCTCTTCCTCAGACATCTTTCTATAATGGCTGAGTAGAATTACCTCCAAGCTATTCACCAACATTCAAGTATGAGTGCGTGCTGTGTTGTTTGTCCAGTGCAGGGTGATTCAAAGAATGTCGGCTTGTTAAAGGTTGTGCACTGAAATGTGTGGCAGTAATGTTGCACAAATGCACACTGCATTTGTCTGCATTTTTATTTTATTTTTTGCCAAAATTGCATGTTTTACTCAAGGACCAGCAGATTACTGCTATCTCTGTCAGTGCCTACCTTTTTCTTTCTTTCTTTTTACTGAGATGATTTAACAAAAACTGCATAATTAAATATTAGCTTTAGCTTTATAGTGGAGCCTGGTTTTTATTCACCTGTGTGCTACAAAGTCTTTAAAGTCAATCTATGAAAATGTTCATCATCTCTGGGAAGCTTTGGCCCCCATTTAGAAACGATTTCTATGGGGAGAACTTGTCCAGGCACAGAGGTGTGATCTGTATGTCAACGTGTGCACAGATTTTCCTTCATCCCCCTGTGGGATGACAAACTCCTGCACACTAATGGTCATCTACCTTATTCTTATCCCTGATTTGGCGCTGTGCCAGTCAGTCACGTATGGCCGTAATGTGATTAGGCCACCCACAGCCTGTCCAGTAAACCTGCTAAGAGCATGTGAGAAACGGCGAGAGAACACAGGCTGTTTAAACATATGAAGGCTTCTGTTTATCTTCCACCCAACACACACACACACACACACACACACACACACACACACACACACACACACACACACACACACACATATAGACATCCGCATGTGTAAGTAGTACAAATGCATAGACACACACACATACACGTGCCATACCTGGAAAAGATATATAATATCATTTCACCCTAATTGAAATATTAGCTCACATAAATATACTCTGGCCATAAGTTCAAAATGTAAAAACTGTCTAGAATCTATACTGCATTAAAAAAGTTACTTGAAGTATAGGTGCTAATGTAAAGACACATGTTTCCAGCAGTTCATTGAAGCAATTACAAATTATATCAGACAAGCCAGGCCTTGTATATGACTGCCATAAATATAAGCAGGGTGTGGGAATTGCTTTCTTTAAGAACTGCTTTCTGGGTTGAGCACTGAAAGTGATGTAGGGTATGAATCGACTTATCATAAGGAGTGTTTCCAACATTTCACTATCCACTCTAGCATTTAAAACAACAACAACATAGTGTTAACATTCCTCAGCTGACCAAGGCCTCAATTCAAGAGCCAACATGTCTATTCAGGGTTAATCGCTTCCATCTTACAATTACTGTGCTTTTTTTGACCCAACTGAAGAAGCAGAGGGTCTTCTATAGAGCCATCTGAACGTATTCACATTCTTACAAGTGGCAGCTGAATTTACACTCTAAGACTTAATTATAGGGAATCTGTCATAGTAGAGCCTGAGCTCGGCACTCATTTTTAGGGAGTAAAATATCCAGCTATTGATTTATTTATTTTTTTACCATATACAAAAAGATAGTGTGACACTATTTTCCATTTTTTGTTATGTCACATTTTAATACATTTTCCAATAGTGTTTAAATAATTAGGAACCTAACATGAAAACAGGGGAGTGTCACTATGTACGTTTGTGTGCTGCAGGCATCACTGAGGGTTAGAATATTTCCAATGACTAATTTAATAGTGTTAATCATTTCAATCATTTCAAACCATTAATCACATTCTTCAAGAAGTAGCTTTCTTTTCCTTACTATTTTCTTTTTCTTTTTCTTGCTTGTATGCTTGCTGATTCTGACGCTGGGTACAACTGTTCATTTTCAAAGTGCTGATGAGCTATGCTGTTTCTATGGCTGTGAACTGTCTTACTTTCCGCCTTGCTTGTTTACAGCTTCCTGGCTCAGATAGAAAGGTGCTGTTCAATTGCAAATTGCTACTTAAAATCATGTATTTCTGTTGAAAACTAGTGAGGGAAGCAACATTTAGGCTTCTGTTCAGCATGCCACATTCATCCCTAGTTAAGAGTAGTTTCATTCATTCAGTTTTCACTTCATTCATCCCTACTGTAGATTAGAGTCAAAGCTACTCTGATGGATACATTATGTGAGAAGACAGTTTATAATATAATCAGTGCTTATCTTCTGTAATATAATCTGGTGACAAAATGGAAAAAATATTAATATCCAGACATATTGGACAATATATGTGGAAATGGTTATCTGTCAGCCAAAAAACGATGTCTTATTTCGCCTCTACTTTGAAGTTGTTGGTTTAAAGACCAAAAAAGTATTGTAAAAACATCAACATTGATCCAGCAAAGTGGTGCAGACATTTCGTTTTAGCAGGAAGGCAGTTAGTTGTTGTGGCTTTGGTTAAGATGTCTAGTTGAAGTAACTGATAATACCTTTTAAAGTCGTTGTCTGTTTAATCACATGTTAGTTTGCAGTTAACTGTTTTTATCTTGGCCACCATCTGCTCTTTATCACATCAGCCAATCTACTTTTCCTTTATTGCAGCTGAAGAGGAAAAACTGAAGGTCGTGGTTTAGAGCAGGAAAGCACTCCACAGTTGCAGTAGTCTAATGTGTGTGTTTGTGTCGGTTTTAAATGTGTGCTTGTATTGTGTGTTTTTAAATTAAAAACAAAAAACAACAACATATAAACTTTAAAATAGTCACATTATTACGTTTCTCCTCATCTTTCACCCTTGTTTACAACAGTGAAACTGTAATTACCCTTTATGCTCGTTGTTCTCAGCCTCACAAACAACACCACAAAAAGTTAAATTTACATCAACTGGCATAAGCTGCACTTTGGTGTGTTTTTGGCCGCTCGTACGCATCTCAGTTTTTGAAACCTTGCTTAAACAGTGACTAGTTTTGCTGCCATTTTAAGGATATTTCAGTACAGAAGCTCAGAGATTCAGATGTACAGCGGTTTTCATTTTGACAGCAAATTTTGTTTTAGTTTCAGTCATAGTCTTTTGACTAAAATGCCATTTAGTTTTAGTCATAATTTAGACATTTATTCTGATATTTAGTCAGAAATAAGCCTAATTATCATAAGATTATCACAGACTAAATCCAAAGTTGATTCAGCTCACTAAAGTCTCAAGTGTAAAAGTTTGCCATGTTTTTTCCAGGGAGAGTTGTTCCACGCGTTTTACAAAGCGTCTTATTTTCCTTGACATCAAATGTTGAACGTGTCCATGTGTCTACTCTTCTCTTCCTCCCAAATCTTGACATTCTTGAAATTTTGTCACGTTTTCATGAGAAACTGAGAGCATGCGAGCTCCCCCCTCACTACCTGTCTTTGCGGCAGCAGCTCAAATGTGCGCATCTAACCTTACTGCACAAGGAGATTACTTCTGATTGGATCACCTCAAAACTCCTCCTGCCTTTTTACACAACTTAATTAGTTCTGATTGGATCAATGAATCGCATTTTCATCTTGTTTTTATTTGCTGATGAAAATGCCAGTACATTTCATCGTATTTATCATCCTCTTGCATTAGTTTTTATTTAGTTATTGTCTCGCATGAAAATATGCAGAAAATTATTGATCCATGAAATTAACACTGTTGTACAGCGAGATGAGACTTTCTGGAAATAATTTCTGTTTCGTTGTTTCTGGTTTTGATGTCTTCTCTTCCTGTACCTCTTGTTGTGGAGGTTTTGATGTGGAGTTTTTGTTTTTGCTGACAATGGTTATTCAGGAGAACACTGCAGAGAGTACTGACACCCTCAGCGCTGGTATAAATGGTACAAAGCGACACTGTTGTCGCTGTTTGCACGCAACATGAACAATGCGGTGAGAATAATAGGCCTAAGGCATAGAGAAGGTGTATGTGTGGGCAACTAGGTGGGAATGAAATGTTAATAACCACTGGTCTGCAAATACATCTTTAGTAAATTCTTAGATATTAGATGTTACTCCTTTCACTGAACGAGGAATAGATAATTAGACAAAGTAATAGAAGATCTGGTGCCTCTTGTTGTATTGTCTGAAAGATTAGAAAAAGTATGTCAACTGTAGAAAGCATTTTCTTTAATATTATTATATTCGTCTTTTAGATATGGGACTAGATGTACTCACAAGTGAGGATATAGCAGTAAGCCTTTCATTGACTGGACACTGGTGTTCTGTCACTTTAGACCTTTGTTCCAGGCTAACATCAGGAACACCTTGACCCCTGCACTCCCATGACACAAGTGTCACTCAGGGAAGTGTGATGTTTGTATGCGTGCCTGCAACCCAGACGCTACAGTCTGCTTTTTTTGTTTTAACATCTAACACTGATGAACTGGGAGCTAATTGTAATGTTGCAAGTCCCAAAATAATTTACTTTGAATAAGAGCACCTGTTAAATAGTAAGAATTTTTGGACTATGAATCAATAAACAAACACTTTGTGTCCTCTCAGTGCAGAAACGTAACCATCTTGATCTTGAAATATTGAACTCGGGGTCACAGAATGGGGAACATACTGTTTGTATAAAAGGTGCTGCCAGCAGTTTTTTCCTAACCATGTAGAACTACATATGTCTGCAATGTGAATTATCTTCCCTTATAATCATTTATAATGGTTAAAGTTTAACAGACGTGGTCAATTGTGAGCAAAGGTCTATAGGCCCTTCAGATGTACCATAACTTATGTTTACTTTTACATGATATGTTAATCTGGATCACATATAAGAGATTGTATAATATAGGAAGCTGTTTTTGATGATGAAAAAGGTTTTGTTGTGCACACATTTTCAATACAACACTTCACAGTCTGTGAAGTCCAGTAGGATAACGTAGTGTTGATTTTTTTTTTTTTTTAAGTTTTGAACATTGAACTTTAGAACTATACGTTTTTTACACAGGGGAAGCATTTTCGAACAAACCCTTTTATGGTTGCTCAAGGAAAAGAAAACATTTTATCACATGTCGTCATTGCCCCTTTTAACAGCATTACAGCATTGGATAGTTTGTGCTTGTGGTGTGGTGCAGACCATGTTTGCCCTTCTAAATAGCAGATGTCTCATTTTGTCTTCATGCTTTTGCCTTGAAACCCACCATTTGCAGTAGGTTTTCAACTTGATGGCTGATGGTATTTGTATAGGGAGCAATTGTTGACAACCGTTACACATACTGAGAGTGAGAGGGTGAAAATGACTTGCTCTCAGGGGCCTTGACAACCTTTGCCCCCCTGGCTCTTGTTTCAGGCCCTGTAATTGCCACTGACCAATGGGCTCCTGGTTGAAACTAGACTCCAGGCTGCAGCTATTAACGTCCCCCTCCAAACGGATCTTGTTTTGATTCCTGATGCTTTTATAGGTTTTGTCTTTAGGAGACATTCCTGGTCGGCACATACCGTGCACCCCTTTCTGCCCTTATTTTCCTTCCTTCCCGTCTTGTGGGGCCATTGGCCCCCCCTTCCTGCACTCACAAACATACACATAGCCTTGATCAGCTTTTGCGTGTGTGTGTGTGTATGTGTGTGTGTGTATGTGTGGGCGCCAAGGCTGCTGACCAGCCCACCCTTCTCTGGCCCCTCCTGACTGCCATCTACACTCCATGAACTTGGCCACCCGTCACAGCTGCGTTAAGATTGAAGGATGGGGGGCCCTTGTATCCAGCTGGGTCGGAAGACATTGTTGGGGGCAGGGCAGGCCCAGATGCAGATGGTTTAGGTCAAATGGAGATGTTTGAGGATGAAGGGGGAGGGGGGATTTAGGAGCTCAGAGGTACCATAACTCCAGAGGTTACTACTTCAACCCCTGGACTATGCACCCTTAGTCTTTGAGTATATATTTGTTTTGATAAGTGTGTATTGCAGATTGTACTTTGTCCTATCTAGCTTAGCGAATGCGCCACTTTTAAAGCTTGTTGCAAACTATTTGAAGGGAATTCAGGCTTAACTTAATAAATGTTTGGTGTAACAACAGATGAATACATTTTTTTTTTCATGGAAATGAGTCAGTTTTCTAAAAATAATAAATTTGTATATACATTAGTGTTGCAGTATATGTTTTTGCTTGATTAAACAAATGTTAAACTGGAAGAATGTGGGTTCAATGGGAAGCATTCACTTTTACGGCAAAGTTCTTTATGTTATGGACTCCTTGGCAAGGGTTTGAGTCCAACACAGAGAGGGTCGTCTCCTCAGCTGATTCAGCACCCACAGACTGGAGCCTTAACATTTTGTCGAAATTTCCCAGTGGAGATGCAGTTAACAATGTGCCTGTTTGGGATTGTCAAATCAGACATTACCTACTTCTGCCCACCTGAAATTAGTGCAGCTAATTTCTAAGTTTGCTCTACGCAGCCAACTTCCCAACTCACCCAAATGGAGCATTTTCAGTAGTATTTTCAGTAATTTGTATATTTCAGTAGTTAGAATGCATCTGAAGCAGACCGTCTCCTGTTTTGTGTCAAAACTTGAATTACCTAAAGTTATCCAGAGCTGATGTGTGAAAACCTGCTTATTTGTTTGTTTCGTTTTTTTACTGACCTCATCTGTATTTACTCTCATTTGTTGCAGAATGGCAGTGCAGGATGGGCAGATGAGGCTGACAGCAGCAGAGGAAGAGGAGAGGCCTCCAGAGACTTTGCTAAGGTGAAAAACAAAATCAAGGAAAAAAACAAATAAAATCCCAAAAGTTTTGTTACAAAAGTAGCAAAAGGAGCCCTTTATGACAGTTATGTGATAACATACATTCTCATTTCAGTAGCACATGTGGGACATGTGTATATAGGTCAACCTTTTGAAGTATTATACAATTGCAGAACTCTAAAAATGCAGGATCTATGTGTTCCTGAAACTCTAAGCCAGCTTCAAAGAACTAAAAGTGTCGAAGCCTGAAAGATTCATCTGTGCACACCTCAAAGATAACAGTTAGCTGCTGACATGTATGTTTTGTGGTTAAGTGAGATGAAAGCATCTGTTCTAAAAAGAACATTTCAGGGAGAAAAAAGAACAAATGTCTTCCAGACAAACATTATGTATAGAGTATATGAGTCATAACAATGGTGCAATTACAACGTTTTGCAATCCTATTATGAACTATCATCATACAGTCTAACATTAAAAAGAGCAGTAGAGAAAATACAGACATTCAGGATTAAGCACTGGACAATAAACTGTATACTTAAGCACTTTGAGGCGACTGTTGTTGTGATTTGGTGCTATATATAAAATTGAATTGAGTAGACATTGTGGCTGAGCAGCCACACAGCTCTACTTTAAGCAAACAGTACCCCAATAACTTTCTATTTTTCTTTACAGCTGTATGAGCTTGATAATGACCCAAAAAGAAAAGAGTTTTTGGATGATCTCTTTGCCTTCATGCAAAAAAGAGGTAAGCATACAAAAATATTATTTTACTAATATCAGATCCTGTGGCTTGGCTTGTACTGGATGGAGCATTGAATTGGAGGTTTATTCGGGACCTAGATAACTTTTAGACTTTAAGGAAGACTACAAGTTATCATCATTATACTTCAAAGTTATAATATTTTCTGAGATGGAAATTATTATATTGTTGCATTCCTACTCTCAAAACATGTAGGGTGCTTTAAATGTTAACTTTCAGTGTGACTCTATGGGAATTGCCACAGATGTGTCACTAAAGTTAATTTCTTTTTTTAGAGAGCACCTGGAATTTCAGTGTTGATTGAGCAATGTCACACCTGCAGCACAAATAGATTACTTCTTCATACAATTGCTAGAAGCCATACAAAATCAACGAGGATGAAAGTACATACAGAATGTAACTCCTTGTCTGATGCCAGTGAAACATGTTTTGTCACTAAACAACTCACACACTGGCTGAGAAATACTTCATTAATTCCCCTCTCAAGCATAAAGGCCATAAGGTATCAGCAGGTAAGATCTGCCTCAGCTGATCCTGTGTTTCTGTAGCATCAGAGTCAAGTGGATCTGGCAGTGGCCTAGCTTAGTTGGCCAGCAGGCTTCATGGATCAGCTGACTTTGTGCTGCTTTGACACTGCTTACGAGACCTGTCTGACCAGGGCTGCTAATGCACTTAGGCTTTTATCAGACAAACCTATTGCAAAGCAAATTACACTGCTTGAGCAATACCTCCCAAGGTGAATCACAATGTTATTACAGTGGTGCATACTTCACATTATGTTTTGGCAGGCTGTGATAGGTGATGATAATCTGTGAGTGTGTGTGTGTGTGTGGTTCACTTCAATATGTTTTGCTACAGGCTTCAGTGGTGGGTACCGTACATGAGTGAAACTTTATTTGATGCATAGTTTGTTTTGTTGGACTGACAGATGATCGCTTTGTGCAATTATTATTTTTTTGGGTAAATGGGCCCGTGTGCATCGACACCTATGTGTATGTACTTGCATATGTGTGTTTAAGGTGCACGAGAGCAGCAGCTTCTGAGAGACTGGTTAGGTCTTACCACCCAGAGGCCTTGTTTGGTGGGTGATGAATTAAGCCGAGTAGGAGAGGGAGGGACGGGATCTGTCAAGGCCCTGTTAGCATCTCTGTCCAGTGGCAGACGCTGGGAGTGGCTGCCTGACCCTTTACTCACGCTGGTCAGATGGAGAAATCCATCAAGCTGACTAAATCGCCACCTGACAACAGATAACTAGCTGATTACAGTGTCACATTATTTTTCATGCAGTTTGAAACGAGTCAGCACAAACATTGAGTGAATAATAACACTGATTTAAAACAAACAAATTAACATGTAACTTGTAAATTATATTGCCATAAAGTAAATTAGGACGAAGCACAGTCCTGGTAACTCTTTGGTGTTTAACTTGTTTAACGGAATTACATTTCCAAAGAGAATTATCGTGAGTGTAACTGGAATCGGCTTACGCGTTTCAGGTTCCCATGTCAACATTAATACAGGTGATCAATATTGAGTCCAAGAGTCAGTGCTAGTTGTTGCAGTTATCACTAAATTTCCAGAGTGCTCATCTACAAGAGAAAGATACTGCAAAAGACAAAGGAAAGATATTGTGAGATTAAAAAGTATTATTTATTTGAATAGTTTTATTTTACAGTTACAAGTGCAAAGTTGAAATCTAAATATCCATGGCTGCACAGTGCTTTAAATATAGATGCAGGATATGACATTAGAGACTTGATGAAACCATTGTACAAGAGAGGGTATAATTTCAGCTAGACTAGAGTGCCGTCTTCACCCCTCCCTTAAGTCAGGAGCCACTTGGCTGACCTATGCTGTCCCTCAAGCCGGAGTCTTAATCATAGGGCATTGCTTGGCTGGATTTCTTTTACACTCAGTGCCAAGAGTAAATGAGATGAAGAGCAAGCCTCTTTAAGCTCTTATTCACGCTACCCTCTAATTTCTGTGCATTGGCTCCTCCCTCCATTTCATTTCATAGATATGTTGTCAAGATTATTGCAGTCCATTTTTTGTAATTAAAGAGCACTTAGGAAGCCTGTTTTGTTTTTTTTCTTTAAATGCAATGTCATTATTTGAGACTTTCTAAGAAGGGCGTAGCAAAGGGAAAATACCTCTTAAATTGAATGAGATTACAAGTGGACTCTGAAAAATGAGGCAGAGTGTGAGGTTAAGTTAAATCCAGTGGAAACTCTGGTGAGAGTGAGACAAATGGTGAAGTGCTTTTCCCACCTTGGCGTGGGGCCTCTGAGCCCTGAGAGGGAAGCAAACGGCGGAAGGAAAACTTACGAGGGATTCGCATTTCCTGCCTCTGCTGCTTAAAAACAGTCACATGTGTTTGTGTGTGTGCGTGTCTGTGCGTTAATGCTTGAGGAATTTTACCAGCTGTCCTAAATAGAGTCTGAGTGTAAAGGGAACCCATTGATGGGCTTTGAATCACAGACATGACAGAAGACGCACATACAACCCCCCCGCCTCTTTTTGTCACAGATGACCACTGTAGGGTCAGAGGAATATTTGTTACATCCATTACTGAACCCAGCCAGCTTTCACCACTGACCTCTGTGCTATTTGTTGCTTGTAAGGAGCTCAGCCTCATTCAGCTGGAGACCCTCATGTATATATTAGTCATTTGCTCCAGGTAGAAACATTAGCTAATGGCCTGACATGTACATGTAAATGCACTAGGGCTGCTCACATAGAAAGAGCGCGGGTGGAGGATATTAGCCAAGATGAGTTACGGTGACATCACTGTTCATTACATCCATTACAGGTTTTCCTGTCTCACCCCCAATTGCTGCAAAGAAAGCTTGGCGGTGGCTTGATGCTTTTAACCACCTCAAAGGTTTCGATTAAGCATATGGGTGATTGTTTGTTTTGGTTTGACACTCGACCGCTTTGTCATTGGGGATGGGGGTTTGGACCAGGAGGTGGGCTTTTGAGAAGGTGGGGGAGCAGGCAGTAAATGAGGCAACAGTTGCTCGATGAAGAAAAAAAAAAAAAGGGAAGAAACTCAGAGAGTGATGCAGCCAACTGCCTGTCAGTGCTGTCCACTTGAGATGATTAATGGCCACGAGCTGTGATGGACAGAGCCAGAGAGGGAGAGAGAGAGAGGCTCCTGTTCAGTGAAGTCACCAGTCGAGAACCCCTGCCCCGCCCCACGAAGTGTTTTACTCGTTCTCCTCTCACCAGAAAACCACACACATCGTGGTCAGAGATCAAGATCCATCTCAGTGTGACACTCTTAATTGGAAGTGTAGCTTCAGCTTAAGAGGGACCACATGCTGTGCTATCACAGCTTTAGAGTTATTTTAGAGGAAAATCCCAGATTTAGCTCTGTTAATAGTAATAAAGTGGTAAGCAGGACTTGTCTGTGTGATTAAATTATAGTTCTGATGTTGTGGCTAGGGGAAGATTTATAGAATGAAATGAAGGGTTCTTATTTAGCTGTAGCTCCACAGTGAATTGCACGAGGAGAGCAGTGTTTGTTCCTTTGAAGCTCCCAGAATTTGCTGCAGGAGACAGAAAAATGGCACTAAAGGGATTTTGATCAAAACAGAGCAAGTCAGCAATTTAGTGACATAGCATTATTTGCATATTCCTTTACACTCAATTTTTTTTGACTAAAAAACAAATGTTAAACATGCCTTTGTATTACCTTTTACAAAGCACAGCATTTTTTGCTCCAAGGTTTAGATGGATTTTATTTGAAGTATTTGTGGTGTGGGAACAGTGGCCTCCCAGCAGGACATTAGAGGAAGTTCCCCAACTGTAACCCAGAGACCGAGTGCTCTGTCCACACCAATTACAGCATGAATGGGCTCTGGGGGATCCACGTATGCATTATATTACTCCCCTGGTCAGCCTCACACTGGCCCTCGTAACAGGCAGCCCCTCTGTACAAACACCACACCACAATAGGAACATTCTCTGGCTCTGTGATATGGACTCGTTTTCCTTTAGTTAACACCCCACAACTTCTGGAAAGTGGCAGCACCTGGTTGGTTTAACAACAAAGCCCAAGGTTTTGTGAGCATATTTGTCCATTTCAGATGAAGTGTTGGGTTATAGTTAAAAGGATTTTTTTTTTTCAGGTGGTGGTGGCGGTGGTGAGGTGTAGGGGCAGAACTAGAATCCTGCTAATTGATTTGGCAGGTAAAAGGCTGTAGATGTAAAAGTTTTCATTCATAATTTTGTGATAACCTTGTTTTCCTATTACATTTATAATCTGAATCATGACAGATCTTCTCCTAATAGATGCTGCTTTTTAAAGCCTGTGAAGCATGTTTTACACAGAATCCACCAATAAAATAGAAAGAGGAAATGACATTATGTCCTCTCTTTTCTTTCTTTTCATTCCCGTCCTCTTCCTTTGCACCCACTGAATTCTCCTCCCCTCTCTGTTTATTGTGCTACAGTTACAACCGCTGAAACTTGATAACACCATGGGGGATAGGGTTGGAGGGCCGCACTGTGGCCTGCTTGCTTGGTGAGACCGGGGGAAGGAAGGACTGGCTGGATTAAGGGGCCTCCTGTCCTACGCACAATGATTAATGATCTCTAAATAAGTGGAGGCAAGTCTTTTAGATATGGTAACCCTGATAGACATCAGACATGTGACTGTCACATGTCTGATGTCTGTGAAAAAGACAAAAGAAAGGATGAGGGATGAATGTGGCCAACATGGAAGTAAGAGCCGAGTGCAGACGGGGTGCCAGGGTTACTGAGGAGAGGTTAAAGGAGACATCAGGCAGCTTGTATGGGAGAACGCAGTGTTCTTTGATTTCCCTTTCAAAGCACTTTGCCAGTGGTCTGAAACTGACTGAGGTTACCAATCAGACTGAAAGATAATGAGGGAACTGTACAAGAAGATTAGAACTGGTAGTAAAGGGGCCCTTCTCTCAGCATAGGGTGGAAACCCAAATGATACATAGATTCCAACCACCGCTTTCTAATCATTTTCCAAAAGAAGAGATGAAACTCTGCCTTTTGGACACATCCTCCCATGCATTTTTCATCAAAGATTTGGTGGTAACTGCCCTGATACATTTGAGGGTTGAGATTGTCTTTGGTTTGGGCAAACCCCACCCATCCCCTGCCAAATTACAGCCCAGCCTTAAGGGCACAAGCATCTAGAGTGGTTATCCATTTCCTTCAAAACAAAAGGAAATAGTAGTTTTCCTGATGTTTTGCGTGTGGGATGGTTTATTGTGGGAAGCTTAGATTAAAATCTTGTGACTTTTTAATTTTTTTTGTTTTTGCTTCTTTCTTTCCAACTAAGGCTACTCTTTGTGTCCTTTCCTCTCTGTGTTTCTTCATCCCAGCCCCCAATTACTTCCACCCCCTGTTATTTCCTCTGTTCTGTGGCCAGACTATTCCACAGCCCTAGATTGCCACTGTGCTGTCCATCTTTAATTACAACCGTACTGTACTGGGATTTGAGACCCTAAATCGCCATGGTCATATGACCAGGCAAGAGGACAAGTGCAGGCCCTCAAACAGATTCATGCTTCCCAGTGAGGTCATCGGTCAGGGTAAAAATAATACTGGCTGGCTGCTCTGTTCATTCACCCATCTTGTTTTGCACTCACTGAAAAATACTTACAAGTGAATGCTTTTATGGGAAATGGGGAAAGTAATAGGGTAGAGGATGTTATTGAATGGAAAAAATAACACTACTTGTGATACAAGTTGGATAAAATAGTAACGGTCTGAAGAAAGAAATTCAGAAAACTGTGGCTGAAAGTGAAACGGCAAGAAATCTGTTCCTCAATGTATGCAATACAGGAACTTAAAATGTAGTATGTATATTCCTGCTTAAAGGAAGTAGGCCGCAGTGTATATTGTAAATTAAGTTAAAGAAACGCAAAGTTAAAAGTAAGAGATTTCAATAATTACAAATGATTTGTGTAAGTTGATTCAGCATAAGCACATTAATAATAGGGTGCCAAATCAAGCTTTTCTGTAAATATATGTATGCTTTTAATTTTGTATTTGTGTTCATTGGAAACTTGTTTACTTCATTGTGCTGTTTCATATAAAATATATTTAATCTTTAGGCAATCAAAATGGGGTTTGTGGTTCCATCGTAAAGCTTTCTGCGCACAGAATTCTCCTGTGATCGGCAAATTCCCTAAGCCTCTGCTATCTGTATATCTGCATGTCTTGCTTCTCCATCTGTGTCCTGTGTGTGCTCTTAAAGCAATGTTTCCTGGCCTCCACACCCTTGTGATGGATGGTATGAAATGCATTACAGCCCCCAGAGGAGCCCTACACCCGTACAATAGCCCTGAGCTCACTTCCACTGCAGCTTTGCAGCCTTGCTCCATAAGCCACACAGCAGCAGAGGTCTGAGTGCCTAATGGAAAACAAGACGTTTGATTTGAGGGAAGAAATGGACATGAAACACACAAGTGCTGTTGTCTCTTTGCCAGTGGCGCTTTAGTTGATGTGGTTTATTGTTTGGGGTACATGATTACATAAAGGCAGTGGTTACTTAACAAGTGGTGATATATGAGTGTGAGATGAGTTATCATCATTTGCAGTTAGGCTTAAAATAAAATTTTCAGTGTTGCAGTATACAGTGTGTCATCATCAGTTTTCTAGTGGTTTACTTTCTTTTGTATCGTTGACTCCAAAAGAAAAAATAAATTGTAGCGTTTTAAGCCCTAAATTAACAAATAACCTTTATCGTGAATTCACTAAAAGGGTTTTATTGTACTTGTATGTTACTTACAAATGAAAGCTTTTTTCTGATGTTGATTTCATTTTCAGTCACTCTGCATTAGCATCAGCTAAGACCCTGAAAGGTAAACATATGACCCACTCTCATGGATCTTAGAAGTCAAAAGTAATTAGCATTGACAAGAGGTAAAATTTGCAAGATGAGTGCACAACCCCCAACAACCCCCTTATGTGCGTGAACAGATTCCCCTTTCTCCCAGGCTTATAGCATTTGATGTCTCCGGTATTGATCAGCGGTGCTCGGCCTCAAATGGTGCTCATCAGCTGATGGCTTTATCCGTCAATCCGGGTGGTCATTGATTGAAGCAGTTAGCTGTGTTATAAAGCTTGCTTTATGGGACAGAGGGCCCCCTCAGTGCATCAGTAAAGTCATCACTGCCTCATGTGTACTCCTTAATCCAGCAAAAACTAGTTTGACTAGTTACTTGTCACCAGTGTTGGCCAGGCGTATTTTGGTCTCAGGATATCCTGCAGAACCCAGGTGTCCATAGCCAAAAGTTTTATTTATGTCCACTGTGGAATAGTCAGACCCAGGCATCTGTAGCCAACAGAGTTATAACATGTGAAATGCTGTTTTAATTCAAAAGATGGCCTTTCTTAAACCTGAAGTACTTTTGTTACTTCAACTAAAGATAACTAAAGGAGGAAAAAATGTTTTGTGTGTAGTCCTGTCCTGTTTGTCCTGTTTGTCTACCTCACCACTTTTTTTCTCCCCTTGTGTATTTTTTAACCTCCTAGGACCTGGCGTCCACATATGTGAACATCACATTTTGGATTATTTAGACCAAAATATTCCATTTTGCGCTACAAGGGCCTGATATCCACTTACGAGGACATTATACTGACACTGTTCTGTCGAAATTTTATACGAATATCCTTATATGTGGCTCTCATTTTTCTTAGAAGCACAAATCAGGTTAAAAAAAAATCTGGTAATTCTTTGTTTTTACATTCATCGGGTCCCAATATGCCCAAATATCAAAGAGAAATTAAAAATGTATGCCGTGGAAGAGTTCGAGTATTAGGAGGTTAAAGCAGAAAGACCTGAAACCCAAGTTTTCTCTGTCACACTGCCTTCAGTTCTTAGAACTTATAGCCCTCAACTGAAGCCATAAAGTAACGTGCAAAAATGCATGTAAAACAGTCCTTTTATGAAGCCTGGGGGGGCTATTGTACTTACTAAATAGCTGTTGTGTGTCTGTTTGCACCATGGCATTTTCCCCTCTTTCTATTTGTCTCCAGGCCTCCTTCCTCTAGTTGTTGTTTTTAAGCTTTATCTGTATTCTTTTTATTTGGTCTAAATAGTACTCCTTCCCCTCACTGTCGTACTCTTCCTGGCTTCAGTTGAATTTGAAGGGTGGAAAATTTTAAGCCTCACCTCAGCAGCTTAATCAGTGAAACACCTCCACCCCCTTCTCCCCCTTTTCATGCGTAGAACAAGCTGTATTCTCGTAGCTGTCACATATACATTCTTTACACTTTTTACTGGACGATCAGAGATGTTTGTTTTCAGCCAGTCTGCTCGGTTACTGTAGTCTCACTTGATTTTCAAGTTAGGCAGAGATTTAGAGCAGAAGTTATCCTTGATATATGGCCTAGTTTTAAAGTTTGACATTAGGATATAAAAAGGCAACATGGCATTTTATATTCTCTTGTTGAATACGAGTTCCAGCAGTTTTGGCAAACATGTAAATAGCAATCATGCATACTAATTTTTAACCTATAATAAATTGCTTTTGAGGACTAAAAATATGTGTACAAAACAGCTTTCACTGATCTTTTTTCCAAGTGAGAGTAACTCATAGGACAGGCCTGTATCATTAGTTTTACTACATGTGTTAACAAACATTTTTCCTCCCAACACTCACACACTGCAACACTCTTGCTGTTTTCTGCTGTTAGCCCCTGTATCTGTACCATGCTCATAGATTTTTTTTTTTTCTAATCCGGTCATAGCTATAAGTCACAGAAAAGGAAACACCATCACACAATTTTAATAACGTCAAGTTTTAACAGAACAAATGGTAAATACATTTCATGCATGAGTTGCACAACAGGTTTCAGTAGTTCCTGCAGCTTGGCTGGAAACATACAGCCTGTAATGATAAATGTTGTTAGAGAACATTCAAGCACTTCAACAAGGTAAAGAATTGTTAAAAGAACGTCCTGACAATCTCTCTGACCACAGATGTTTTCAAACGCATTCCTGTGACAATGTTTGCTTAGTTTCAATTAAAAGCTGTTGGGTGGAGTAACTTAACCAGATCTGTGATAAGTAAAAACACCCTGAAGGACTTGTAGGTGGATCCATAAACATCTGTTGACCACTGGTCAGTCAATAATCTTACTTTTTGTCAAACCCTAAGCAGAGCAGAATTTAATGCATTTAATACAATTTATAGGAGACGGACAGCAAGCATCTGTCAGGATGTCGCGATCAATCAGTGACTTTAAATATATACCTAACCTTTGTCTAAATTTAATATAGCCTAATCTTATTATTTTAAACCTTGAAGGAGTTTTTCCTTTACTGCTTTGGGCTTACTTTGAAGGAAGCAGAAATACTACACATGGTCCTACAACGTTTCCCATTTTATATAAATAGGTTTTCCCTTGATATACTTATCAACAAGCAAAATATTCTCTCTCTGGACTGGGATAAATGTGCTGAATGTATGTTTCCCTTCTCTCTTTCTGATGTACAAGACATTTTAAAAATACCAGTGACTTTGAATAACCCTGCAGCATAAGACACCCCAACCACCACTTTTATCCATCCATCCACCCGTCCACTCATCCATCTCTCTGATGGCTCCGGTGTTGATTGGGGTCTGGTCAGTTGATCTGCCTGGTCTCTGGGAATCGAGGGGACTTGAGTTACAAATGGAGAGGCCGTCTCACTTTTCGCGCCATCCAACCTTTTCAATCCCCTTCCCCCTCTATTTCAACAGGTGACCCATCTTCATGACCCACAGAGAAGGAGTCATGTTTCTTTTCTTTTTGTCTTTCTTTCTGTACATCTATCCATCTCACCTCTGAGATACTTTACTGACAGAGCTGTCAAAAGATTAAGGAGGTCAATCCACCAATACTTAAAACACCATATAAAATCTTGTCCACTTTATCATTGCAGAGATTTCTGCACTTGAAAAATTGTCAAATTCAGTTTCTAATAGTGTCATTGTGTGTATTCTTGACAGACTTCGCAGTGTGTGAACAGCAGCCTTTGAGATTTACAGCTTCTGACTTTTGTCTGGAGACTTGCCAGCTTTGCGATGTTTTACACGATCCCAGAGCAGTTGACAGTGCACAGAAGACAGCTCCTTTAATATACTGGCTGCCTGCTCACTGTAATAATTCTTACTAAGAAGCTCCTCTCCCTGTTTTCTAAGCAAATATAGCTTCAAGTGAATTATCCATCACTGAGTGTTTGCCTTTTTCCCCTTAAGTATTGTTCTTTTTATTGAGGTAAAAGGAAAACCTGGATGAAGGAAGAGAGAGGATCTGCTGGCTTTTGAATTAAAAAAAAAAAAGGAATTTATTAACCTTTTATTTAATTTTTCATCAACAAAGGGACATGTTAAATTCATCATATGAGAAAATGTTATTATTTGTGTAAGTCTGTAAGCTGATAATGGTGCCTTATGTAGTCCTTACATTGGTTAATCTCTTTACTGTGCTGTTGTTGGTATAGTGACATCATGCAGTGGCCGGGCTTGATAATGTTGTCACACATTATCTCTGTAGATGGATGGATGTGGCTTAACTTGTTCCAGTGTAATTCATTCTACGTGGCGTCCTTTATTTTGACTTCAACCTCACAGAGCAATAGAAAGCCTTTGTTTTTCTTGGTTTTTGTGTTCCTTATCACAGCAGCGGTCAAATACAGTTGACAGAAGATAAGTCATTTCTTGGCTTTTCCTGTCTTTTCTTTTTTTCCTTTGTCTGCCTGTCACCTCACATTAATTGCATTTTATTGACATGAAAGTAATGAAACCTCTGCAGCCAGAGATACAGGAGTATATTGACTGACTTATATTATATAGACTTTATTAGATGACTCTCTCTCTCTTTATGTGACTCTGCCAGCTGCAGCTTTAGCTTCATGCTTAGAATAGCAATGCATCTATAGTGTAATGTTACATTTAACTTCCCTTAGGTGGAGGGCACTACATATCTTAACACTTGATATGAATTGGTCCGTCGTGTGAGGCTTGGCTCTGTCTGGACTAAAGATAGCAAATTCCATGCACTCAAGGCTTTTTTACCTTTTATGTCCCTGGCCGTGCATTAAAAATAAAACAAACATGCCCCGGTGAACACCAGGGTCCTGACAATATTCTAGCCTGAAGTATGAACATAAACTAAACAGCCAGGGGCTGCCTACATAAAGTAAACTCCCAGCATGTGGAGCCCAGACACTTATCTCCCTTGTCAGTGTCTCCCTGCCCCAGGTTAATGAAGGGTTTGGGCTGGTCTGTGTTGGTATTCTCTAAAAATGAAAACATATTTTTCTGTATTTAGATGCAATGTCATCAGACAAAATTCCTTCAAGATGGATGGGAACAAGGATTTCTTTCTATTGAGAGTAGTATCTAATATACATGCACAGAAAACATCAGAAGCAGCACATTAGGGATTTATAAAAACTTCATCTCAGCACTTCAGAGTATAAAATATCATCAGTAAGACCGGAGCAGTCTCAAGGAAATAAATATTCTGGTATTATTGTTTAACTAACAGTGAATGTACTTAAATTGAGATGAGGAAACATAAGTTAAAAGAAACAAGAGATAACTTTGGTTTAGTCTGATCTGCTGTGTAGACGTGGTGTTTGAGGTAGCGAGGAGGAAGAGGAGAAAGGTCTTGGTCAGCGGCACTCTAAAAGGGTTCAGACACTGCTACAAGGCCAGGGGCTGTTTGTGCTGGCTGACACCTTTCTTACTGCAGTAAGAATCCAGTAATCCAGTCTTTCTCCAGCTGGCTAGCTACCACACCTCCCCCTTCCTTTTCTCCTTCCTTACATCCTTCCTTTCTTCCCTCCAAAGGGGAATTTCAAGATATTAAGGTCATATTAAAAATAAAAAAATCTAATCATCCCTGCGAGGAATTTCTAAATTGATCGGAAGAGGTAAAGAAACCAAAAACGATGAGATGATGTGATGTGGTGTTTAATTCTCTCCCTCCTCTTTTCCCTGTCTTTCTTCACTGTAGATGACAGTGAAACCTCACACCAGTCAATGTTCATTTAGTAAAAAATTCATTTCCTGTGTGTTGTCCGCTGTAAGGCTGTCAGGCTGTCACTTAATTATTTAAAGAAATGCCCATCAAGTGAAGTCAGCAATATTTAATTTACCACTACTGGCGTCAGGGGCACACAACTGATTTATTATACAGACCCTGTAATGTGAACAGCTGTTTCCTGCTAAAAATAGGTCAGAGGTCAGATAAAATGAACTTGTTCCTTTTTTTTGGTCATTTAGATACAAAGTCATGCATTTTATTCTCTCTCTAAGCAATAATTATAATACATTTTTCTTTATCTGGTTTATTTCTGCCGTATTTCCTTATGAAGTGATCACAAGCCTCTGAAATGATTTTTAGATACTGTTTTCTTTATTTCATATGATACTGTGTTATTGTGAGTTTTTTAGATGAGGAGTTTATATTTCATAGTTTAACGCACTTGAATCATTACGGGAAAGCATCTTAATTATAAAATATAAGAATAATGATTTGTTTTTACTCCTAAAAATATTGTTCCACGAATACATTCCTCTTGCATTTTTTGTCCTTATAATCTGCATCCGTTATCGTCTGAAGTCGAGTTGTTTGAAGGCTAGCCCTGTGGCTCTTGTGTTCTTGGTGGAAGTTGGAGGAAAGAGTTGGGTAGTGGTTCGGGGGCCCTCAGCCACGGCACTTCCCACCAGAGCGACCTCTGACCTCTGGTGCCATTAATCACTAGGCTTCTGATGGCCGTGTCCCTGGGGAAAAATCAGTCCGGGGCAAAGGATGATGGGAGGTGAGGCCTGCAGCCAATTACAGATAGACTCAGAGCAGACCAATGGACAAATCAGGTCTTTACAGAGAGATGAAACGCCCAATAGCTGTCTGCTTGAGGAAGAGATGGTCTTGTGTTGGTTGTGTTGGTAATCATAAAGTCTCTAGTCTTCTCTAGTGGAAATTAAGCATTGAGGTTGAAGTGGGAACAGGTATTCCACCAGAGCAGAGTGCATGCGAGGCAGAGTGCCACTGTGATCAAAAGAGATGTTTGGGCCTGGTCTAATTAAGCCTGTTAGAGCTAAATGTCTCCAGGGTTGGAAAGGGAGCAGATGTTGAACACCAAAGGCTGGTGACATGCTGGTTTTCGCAAATGAGGGAACTGTGTCTGGCTAACTGCCCAAGCCTTGCTAATGTGATTTTTGCTCAATTACAGTATTATTAAAGGTGTTTTCCCACTGCTTTCACCCGTGGCTGAGCAATGTTGAAATGTGAAACGTGACTGATGTCACACATGGAATAATTAATCCTTTTTTTTTTTTGTTTTTTAAAACCACATCTGGTCCACTGAAGATGTATAAATGAATATTTGTGTTTGTTTTCTTCTGTCTGAAATTGTTAACTTTTTGGCTTTATGGGTTATGTTCTAAAATTGTATGTAATTAATAAAGTCTTGTTTTGACTTTATTGTACAGCAAATGATGACAGAGGTGTTGGCGTGAATAAAAATCCTAACCAGCTGCTGGCCTGTCACTATGGGGCCAGCGTTGTTGTCTCATTTGTTGTGCTGTCATTGTTCACAGCCTGGCCTGTATGAAAACATGGCTTCCTGCTGACCTGCAGTTTAATTCACACATCAATAACCCCTGGCTGATCTCTGACCCCCTTAGTTGTATTAATTGTTTAATGTAGGATTGATGTCCAGCACTGCATCAAAGAATGATGGTCACAGCGTAGTGCTGCTGGTCCTTTTGATGCATTGCTTGTTAGTAGAAAATTTAGTAGAAGCTCTCCATTCTTCAACTGGTTCATTTGAACATGTCAATTGGCCAATGGCAGCTGTTTTGCTGGTTTTTGCTTTGTGTTGATGTTGTGTTTTTTAATATATATACAATTTCACTATCAGTCAAGCTTTGAAGTCAAACTTTGATAGAAGCTGGCACCTTCACCCAGAAATTAGCGCCAAAGAAAAAGCTGCATGCCAAAATGAAAACAAAACTGAGCGTTTTAAATCATTCTAGAAAATTTTATTCATTCATTTATTGGGGTGAATGAGCAATTTATCCAAATCTGTTTAAAAAAAACAAAAACAGCAACAATATAAATTAAAATTTGGTGTTGCTCTTTCCACCTTACTCCCCTCGAATCCACAGCAACTAATCCACACTATTATTACTCCAATTCTTTCCTTCCTTATTGCACATATTTCATCATTTTAGCAGAATTTTAATTGCCGTTTTATTTACTTATTTTGATACTCAAATGATCAGAGATAGTGGCACAACAATTGTGTAACCAAAATAAAAATGTCCCAATTCTAATTCACTTATTCATCCTTCGATACTTTGGTGAAGCTTTTAGTGTCCAGCTAGTCTGGTGCAAACAAATGGGCTGTAAATATGGCACATTAATATAAATAAATATATATAATATATATAAATACTTCCCTCTAAATATATCCCTCAAAAGAAAAAGTGAGGTAGGAGTTTTGTTCATTAGGATTATGGTTAATTTAATGTTTTGCTAAATCTAGTGGAAATGCACACCTGGTCTTAAACAGAAACCTTAAACAAATTCTTGTTCCTTTCTATGACTCATCTTCTCTCTCTTACCACAGGACTCAAACTCAAATAATCTATAAAAGAAACTAGCATCTTGACAAGCTCACTCTTGATTTTCCATTAATTGGCTGTGAAGATAGGATCCCCTTTTCCCACAACAATTTTGTGCAGCTTTAACAAACTAAAAAAAATCCATCAGCTATAAATACTACATTAGATGTCACCATCGACTGTGTTATTTATTTATATGGATAAAGGTGAACTTTTTAATTTACTTCATTTTACAGGTACGGTGGTGTGTGTGTGTGTGTGTGTGTGTGTGTGTGCGCGTGCGCGCGTGTGTGGTATTCTTTTAGGTGTTTTCTGCTTTTTATGTGTTATCGTACCTACCAGCTTTCTGGACTGTCCTTAAATGCTTAACCCTTAGCAGCAGGATCCAAAAGCCTTCAGGCTTAATTAGTGCACAGAATAATGAAAAAGTAACACTGAAGTTAGCCTGTACTTCCAAAGCCCGTTTAGAGAAAGATTTGTTAAAAGTGACTTTTGTGTAACAGGTTAGAGACGATTGATTTTCAGTGGATACAGTAGTAGTAAAAGATTTCCTTGACCACTAACATTAAGACACCTAAAAGGTCATAGTGCTTTGCTAGTGCCATCATGGTGTCTTGATCTCCCCACTCCAAAGGTCCATGTGTTCACCTAGGACCTTTGCACATGGCTTAAAGACATGTTGCTAACTTAGGAAAATGAATCGGGGCTAATCTTCATGGCCTGATCACACTGCTATTTCACAGAGTCATTAATGAGTCCAATTCCAGGTTAAGAGCAGCCTGTGGAGGGGCTGGCGGATTGACTGGCATTAACTGTGAAGACAAATCTGTACAATTCCCCTGTGCTGGGCCTGGCAGCAGTAACGCAGAGGGGTGTGGATTTACTCCGTGCAATCCTCTAAATAAGCTTCATTATACCAGCCTATCCATGAGCCCCCACACCCTACCCACCGCTGCCCGTGGATTAGCAGGTTGTCACGATCCTTCAGTCCCCTCCTCCTGCCTCATGCTTACACGGTTGCACATTGCACTTTTTGATTCTGTTTCGTACAGGAACCGCCCACTACCCCTCCCTCTTCATCCACCCACCGTATCCGCCCCTCAAGCTCCCAGCAAGCTTCGCTGCAGATAAGCTGTTGACAAGATTAATGCATCTGTATCAAAAGTCTAGAGCAGCTTTGCTTTGTGTTGTTTGTGAATCCCCCTTTCCAGGTCAAGCTAAATTGCTTAACTGGGCTAATGTGTTTTCAAGGCAAATTTCACAGGAAGTAGCCCTTGCCACCCATGTCTAACCAGTATCCTAACAACCCTTAACAATATGTAGAGGTCACAAAAGTATATTGGGTGCTTCACCATTGACTGATATTTTGAAGCAGAATCCAATTTTCACTGTAAAAACTTCAAATTAAAGTCATTCTTGCCTCTAGGCCGATTTGTGTTGGCAAGACAAAGTGCCTGTTTTAATTAATTAATTAAGAGTCATAACTTTTACTTCAAATGTCACTCAGAAACTGTATGTGTATGTAAGGCTGATAAAAATGCTTAAAGTTTAGTGTTGTTGGCCCAAAATGAGCTTAAGCATGTTTTCGCACAGGTTATATTTATAGTACACATGCTCAGTGTTTCATCACAATACAGCTTTTATTTCTGGCTCAATCCAGACTGCTGGCCTAATCAGCCTCACTCAACCTACCAGAGCTCTGAACAAACGCTCACATGTTTATTTGCGATCTGATTACCAGAAAGAAAAACGGTGAGGACACTTTAAAACTTTACCACAATAAAAAGTAGATATGCCTGCCAACACACATTTCTATCTGTCATGGAACTCAACTGTGTAATTGCATCAATGTAGCAACATGATTGACTCATATGATTCCCCTATCTCACATTTGTTTGACTCTTTGTGTGACTCTTTGCTATTAAGATATTCCTTCAGGACTTTCTCCTCTAGTGTCTCTACAAGTCAAGATATTTCAGCAGAAATTCGAGTGTTAAACACAGGTCCTTTTCCATTGTATTAACATTTACACCTTTTTGCATGTTCCAACCACAGACCACTCTAAGGGTTGTGCTCGTGGGAGTTCACGAGTACTTCTGAGTGGCCCTGGAAAAAGAAAAACTGCTGGCTGGGCTCACTGTGACTAATTAAACTGGAAACAACTGCCATTTTTTTAACATAGCAGAGGAAAGGTTTCTGGTCATTAACTTTAGCCATGCACTGTGCTTAAATAGCAACACAGCCAGTATGTTGATTCTCTCTGCTGCTTCTGTTATTGTTGCTGCTCTGCCTTGCTTTGAATTGACGTGGCAGTCAAAGTGGTTGTTCACTGCATTAAAAACAAAAAACTTGAAACGGCTGATTAGGATTGTTCCACCTTGCTCCCGCCTTATTTTTTTATTTGATTTTTTTTTTCCAAAGTAAAGATGACTATTGGTAAAAGTATTTCATTTTAGAGGGAACTCCATTGTGTGTCAGTATTTGGTCAGAAAGAGCCCATTCTCAGCGTTAAGGTTCAATGTCTGAGTATTAAAAACTTTATCCATGTCAGACATAAATGCACTTTGAACCAAAGACATCCTTTGTAAGACATTGTTTATAATTAACTGAGCCATATTTGTTTTCTTTTCCTGTCTTCCGTAGGAACCCCAGTCAATCGTATTCCAATCATGGCCAAGCAGGTCCTAGATCTGTACATGCTGTACAAGCTGGTGACAGAAAAGGGAGGCCTCGTCGAGGTTATCAATAAGAAGATCTGGAGAGAAATCACAAAGGGACTCAACCTGCCTACCTCCATCACCAGTGCTGCTTTTACTCTGCGGACACAGTAGGTCTTTGCATTTGTGACACAAAGCTAACTAATTAAAGGTGCTGGAACCGATTAAAGAATTTCAGCAGCTTTCCTCACCGTGTGGAAGCCAAAAGCTTCTTCAGGCACTAAATATGTTCATTTCGGGAGCATTTCAGCCATCTTTTCCAGTTGTCCTTCTCACTATGTCTTTTATTTTAATAATTCCAGCTGTCTAGAGAATTGTTGTGACAGCTAGTTTTACTTCCTAGTATACATACGGAAACACGCCTCCTGCACGCACATGCAAGGATCCGCTCTGGCTGCAGCTTCTAAGTAGACATGTTGTTAGGAGTGTTTGGATTTGTGTGTTGGAATGAGTATGAATGTCATTCATTAGAACCCATACCTGTGTATTTATACACACACACAAGTTTTCTCCACTGGCCAAACTTTTCTCTTTACCCCGAGCCCCTCAGTGCATTACGTCACACATGATTGATTTCCATCGATTTAATGATGTGAATTTGGTCAGAGTTCACAGTGACTAAGGTGGGGTTTGATTGACAGCTTATAATGTCGAACCCTGACTAAAACTATATCGCTCTCTGGATGGGAACCCTTTAGCAGAGGTAACACCTCTATCTTGTCCAGCAGTACATATCCCTAATGAGCCTTGATGTATTTTTAATGTTGCTGGACTGTTGTGTAGCATTGGTCGGCTAGCTCTGTCTAATGGATGCTGCTGCTCGTGCTTCTTATTGATCCTTGGTACTTCTATCCCACCATTATGCAGTAAGCACGCATAATGTGTATAGTGTGCTCATTTATGGCATGGAAAACATTGCAGAGCTGTGACTCTGCATACTTGCAGTGCTGCTGTGATGTCATGCAAAGTGCACCAAACATGTTTTGAGCAAAGCTTTAAAGCAGTAAATTCTATATAAATTCATACATTTAAGAAAGGAGGTTACTTTCATTTTACTGAAGTGGCTTGATTTATAAATATGCAACCTAATGTCTGTTGTAAGGATCAAATATTAGAGAAATAAAGTTGCAAATGGTTTTTAATGTGTGAACGTGCACAAAGGATTTGACAGAATCATTGTGACAGCACTGCTGGAGATAAAAGGTTAGGTCTTTATTCAAAGCAGTCTGTTTTTTGTTCTAAACTAAAGTACAGACAAAAAACAAAAAGTCGCAGTGAAATAAAACAGTTATCTCTACTATCTGAACAAATACACTGAGCTATATACACATTCGGATAAACAGTGCATCTCTCGGTGCACATGTATTGCTTGAAGCAGAATCCAATCTATGTACTGCAGCTTTAAATTTCCCCATGTGTGCTTTTTTTTTATGTTCTGTCACATTAATAGAGTGCTGGATGCTCATCTTAAAAAAAATGGACAGAGTGTGTTAGCATATGTGCAAGTAATCTTTGTAATAATTTTTTTTTGCCTAGTCTTAGCTCTCTGTGTGAGAAAATTGTTAATAGGTTCATCTCAGGTGTTCATCTCTAACTGTGGTCTGAGAAGCCCCGCCCATTTGCTGTGCAAATATTTGTTTGCAGCCAGTCAGAGGGGGAAAAAAAAAGTCGTCTTGAAGTTAAGGGAAATGGAACTAACACAACTTGCTTTAGAAAATAAGGACTATTTTAAACTGTAAATGGTGGGAGCCTACTGTAGAAGAGCCCAACAGTAGCTAGGAATAAATTACCAGAATAGGTTCACCTTAAGTCAAATAGCACTGGACAGTTTTTGAAGAACCAAAATGTTAGACTATTGACAGGCTATTAATGAGACATATTCAGTTTCATATTGGAAGAAGGAGAAAAATGTTTTCTTTTCTTACATATTCATAAAAAAGGGTGCTGATGCCACTGCTGTACATGCTAACAGATTCTCTCATTTAATATTATGTTTCAGCTGTAATGTTTTGATGTAGTCAAATATTACAATATTATTTCTGATATTTTCTGTGCAAATCTTTCTGTCGTGATCTCACGTGTTGCTGTGCTTTGCGTTTTCCTTAAGGTACATGAAATACCTGTACCCGTATGAGTGTGAGAGGAAAGGCCTCAGCTCCCCAGGCGAGCTTCAGGCTGCCATCGATAGTAACCGACGTGAGGGTCGCCGTCCGTCCTACAGCAGCAGCCTCTTCCGCTTTTCTCCTTCTCCCAGCACTGCTCCCCACATCCTCTCACCCCCAAAGATGCACCTTTCCAGTCTGGGAGCGGGGGCCTCAGTAGCTATCAATGGCCTTCAGGCCTCACCGGGACCCTCTTTGAAGAAAGGTACGTGTTTGAAAGCTTGAGGTTAAAGAAAACACCAGAATCTGATCTATGCCCTTTGGTTAATAAATAGAAGTGGGGTTTACTTTCTGTTGCCTATTTGGCAGCTCTCAGATGTATATACTGTGTGTTAGTCTAAAGGTCCTTTGGATCAATTAAGGCCACAATGAACTAAGTAAATGTTCATATCAGAAACTTCATACTGGTTACTATAGCTGGGTGCTGCTTGTTAAGACCTTGAAAGAGATTGTAGAGAAATGCTGCCCTCTGTTGCAGTTTTGAAAAACTACACCTGTGAAAACAATTGATAAACCATAAAATAAAACATTAGCTACAGGAAAGGCTCTGGTTTTAGTAATTTGATGAGGACTTTTCCCTACATATGGTGCCTGACACTTCGTAGCATTGTGGTCTGTTTTTGTCAAATATCCATGTGAATGTGAGTGTCTGCTTCCGTGTGTGTCCCTGTGTGTTTGTGCATTTTTAGTGTTCATGTCTTTGTATATGTATGGAGTACACCCAGTTATCTGGGTGGAACCAATTCTGCCTCAGGCTATCGAGGCCCTCACCTTTATTACGGCTTAATAACATAGTTGGGGACACTTTGTGAACTTTGCCTTTAGTCCACATAGTTGGGATCTGGTTGATAACTGTCATTACACTGCTATCTTTTCTGAAGTTACTTTAACTTTGTTGGTGTGTGACTCAGTTGTGAACCCCAGCAGAATCTGTGCTTTAATTTAAAAAAAAAAAAAAGGATTTTGACTCATATATTGGATGTAGCTACAAACCAGTTCTACTTTGTTATAAATCAGTGCGTTAAAAAATATTTATAACAACAGAAATTAAATCAGATGGCTAAAGATCAGTTTAATCAAAAAGTTTTAGAGACATGTAGAAGGCTTGCAGTTTCTTCTTTGTTTCTCTTTTTTTGTACTTATACTGCTTTCATTACAATCTGAACCAAAACACAGCCAAATGTATTTGTTAAAAAATGTAAAGGAGTCCAGCATAAAGTTTCAGACACAAATTTTGCTTGTCTTCTGCAAAAATCTGACATTCAGTCTGGTTTTTCTGCTGTTCAGCTAAACATTTTTCTCACAAAATGCAACTTTTTTGGAGATAGATATACATACTAGTAAAATATAACCGTAACCTATACTGAGTTTTCCATGGTTTATTAGAGGTTGCGTTTCTGGGAAGTGGTGGTGTTATTTTAAGGTTGTTTCCCTGTGTTTTTTTTTTTAATTTAATTTAATTTAATTTTATAGAGAATAACCCTTGTAGTACCCCTGTACTTATAGTCCAAAGTCTTTAATCTTCACAAAATAACATGTTTTAGAAATAATGCAAACTTATGTGGATAACTTTAACTTGCACACATAAAAAGAATAAACATGTTTTATCAACACAACTCCATTTGTGGAGTAAGCGTAGTCGGGGCCTACAAGTTTCTGGCTGTTGTATATATTTGTTTTTGCTGGTGAAACACCAAGTTACCGGAGTATTTGTGTTGTGTTACCAGCGCCTCTCTTTAGAAAAGTTCAGTCCTGGGTAACCTGTATATGTTGTAGTTCAAGTGTCCCATTGTGTGAACTAATGCTGCCTGCTTGTAGCCACTGTGAAACGCATGCCGATAGGGGTGATTGGGTTACTATAATTCGGCTGTGAATAGGAGACATTTCAGTATAACAGTTACTCAGATGTTGCGTACTATCTTCACTGCCACAGAAAAGGAAATGACACATGTAACCTAAAACCAGATGTCTCCCTACTTCACTTAGAAATTGTGGATCTTCTTGACAGATACATCTGGGGCTTGTCTAAACTCTGGTGTCTTGCAGAATTTGAGGCTCTTTCACACAGCACTCACATAAGCCTTTCTTGAAACATAATAATCATTTGTGATCATTTCATTAAAATTTGTAGTTCCAGTTGCCAGCTTACCTTTTGTCTGAGAGCAAGAAACCATATACCGTACATATTTTTGTTTTGTTTTGTTTTGCCAACACACAGACCTCACACTTTTGTTTTTTCATCCATTCTGATGTATGTTGCCTAAATACAAAATTGGAATCATTTGGCTGAGCAAAAACATTGAGGTCCTTCATATCAGCTTTTCTATAGTAGAAAAAAACCCTTAAGTACTGGGTTTAGTATAGTACTATGGATAGTACATATACCCACTTGTCCAATCAAGGTGTGGGCTTTACTATTATAGCTCCCATTAGGTAGGACTGATAACCTTTCACATTCACCTTGATAGATTCATGCATTTCAGTTTTCAAGTTACACAGAGTCACGAATCACTCCTTTTGACTTATTCAGACTAAACTTCAATTTTTCCTCCAGATGATCTGACCCCACCGATTATGGCTGCAAGACCTTCCATGGCGCTGGCTCTGGGTCAGCAGCAGGTTGCTGGCTTGGCCAGGGCAGCCACACTGGAGCAGCTTAGAGAAAAGCTGGAGACTGGTGGTGGAGAGGGGCCAGAGAGGAAGATGGCCCGCCTGGCAGAAGAGCAGCAGCGCCTGATGCAGCAGGCTTTCCAACACAATCTACTGGCCATGGCTTCCCAAATGCCTATGAACCTGCGTCTGGGAGCCCCTGCTATGCCTACCAGAGGTCAGTGTTGAGAAGTTTGTTGAGATTATGTCTAAAAAAACCCTGGAAATGAAATACAGTGTTTGTTTTTCTATTGAAGTTAGAGGTATCATATCATGGAATCACAGTTTTAGTGTGTTTTGAGACATCTGTAAACTTTGGTGAATGTTTGTGGGGAATATCCACCAATATTCTCCAAAGTCTGGATATCTCTAAAGAGCATGCTGCTATCATGGACCCAAACCTATTGCTGTACATGGGATTGGTAGCAAAGCATGCATTAGCCAACAGAAAAAAATCTTTAAGTGTAAGATATTGTTAACATCTTTTCACTGCTTAAATTTTTTCTTTCTGTGGGGAAACCTGAGCTCGTTTCTTGTTCTCATCAAACCTACCAGGCTAACTCTTCTGCCAAAAACAAATGTGTTTTCCGTTGCAGAGCATGTAGCTGCAACCGATTTACCAAAGCCCATCAGTTAATATGTTTTAAGCTGCAGCACGACTTTGCAGAAATCTGCATACATTCTATTCTGTAATTATTTGAATAATTTCATGTATTTCAGGAATAGCTGACAGTGCTCTTCCCTTGGTTAGATGTTGTTAAGTTGTTTTTCTTGACCATGGAAATAATTCTGCCATCATGCACATTAGTTGTGTAGTTTAGCATAAACTGTCATGGGTCAAGGGTCATGAAACTGACTAAATACATATTATGTATTAATGGTGAAATTATCAAGAAAGAAAATACACAAAAATAATCTCTCCACTCTTATTTATGTTTTTCAGAAGAGAAGCAGCAAGACATGTCTCTGAGTATCTCAACCAATGGAAATTCCAGCATTACTGTCTCAGTAGAGGTCAATGGCACAATCTACTCAGGTGTGTATAATAATAATAATAATAATAATACATTTTATTTATAGGCGCCTTTCAGACCCTCAAGGTCACCTTACAGTAACACATAAACAATATGACAGATCAGGTGTATGCAATTCTAAACAGGTGGGTTTTGAGTAGTGATTTAAAAGTGGTGAGACAGTGTGTGGTCCGTAGAGCAAGTGGAAGTGCATCCAAAGTCTCGGGGCAGAACAACTAAAGGCTCTGAGTCCCATGGTAGTCAGGCGAGCAGGTGGAACTGACAGAAGGGAAGCTGAAGAAGAGCGGAGTGTACAAAGGGGTGAGTATGTATGGAGAAGATCGGATAGATATGGAGGAGTAAGGTTATGAAGTGCTTTGAAAGTGAGGAACAGGATCTTGAAATTGACACGGAGGTGAATTGGGAGCCAATGGAGCTGTTTAAGAGCAGGTGTTATATGTTCAGTGGATCTAGTTCTGGAAATAATACGAGCAGCTGTATTTTGAACCAACTGCAGTTTATGGAGGGATTTATGAGGTAAACCATAGAGAAGAGAATTACAGACGTGATGTGACAAGAGCATTGACAAGTATGGCGGTACTGTGTGGTGTGAGTGAGGGACGAAGACGGTTAATATTACGGAGATGAAAGTAGGAAGACCGAGTGATATTATTTATATGTTCTGTGAAGGACAAAGTGCTATCGAGGATGACACCAAGACTCTTAACCTGAGGGGAGGGTGTGACACCAGAGTTATCAATGGATAACGAAAGACTGGTTGGAACTGTAGTCAGTTTTGATCTGGTGCCTGTTAAAATGAATTCTGTTTTATTGCCATTAAGTTTAAGAAAGTTGTGAGTAAACCAGAGCTTGATTTCACTTAAACAGTCAGAAATGGATGTGGGTGGGAGAGTAGCTGTGGGTTTGGAGGATAGGTAGAGCTGGGTGTCATCTGCGTAGCAGTGAAACTGGATGTTATGCTTCCTAAAAATATTACCTAGGGGTAGGAGATGGATGATAAAAAAGTAAAGGACCCAGGACAGAGCCTTGGGGTACACTGGAATTAACTGGAGTAGATACGAGGGTGGGATTAGGTAAATTTATTTTGCTTAACCTCTGGAAGGATTCAAGCATCAATGTTCATTTTTAACTAATGACATTTCTCCTTTTTCTTTAGGAACCCTGTTCGCCCAGAAGTCTGGTGGGGCCCCGGGGCCATCTGTGTCTGCTGCTACTGCTACTGCTGTTTCAGCCTCCCCTGCTGGAACCAGCGCAAGCTTTGGTTTTTCCGCACCTCAAGCCCAGAGCCTCAGCCCCGCATCCTCCTCCTCCTCCAAGGGTCCCGGCTCGGCTGAGCCGACCCCCACCGGGTCACCCTAACTCAGGCTGCCCTTTGTACCTTCTCCCCAGGCCTCTGCTCCTGCAGGAGGCCCAGCATGAATATACAGTACAATAAGAAACCGAAAAGAAACTGTTGCACAACAAATACCTCATCAACCTGTCTTGGCTGTCCAATCATGAACACAGAGCCTGAAAATTTAATGATATATCCAAAATAAATTGCTATGCATTTTATTTTGATCTAACACACACACATACACACACATGCACGCACATACACACAGGAACACAACACTACAACCACATCATGCACAGACACACATCACATATATATACTTGTTAATCCTAATCGACATGCTAAACACAATCAGCTCAGCCAAAACCCACTGACAGGTGTAGTCACAACCGAACTTGAAAAGTTTTATCTTAGAACATTTTGTTTGTTTGTTGCCATTTTGTTGTCTTTTTTGATTTTGTGTTTTAGAATGATTTTTTTTTTTTTGGTTTTTTTTTTTTTTTTTTTTTCTCCTCCTTTTACATACCTCAAATCAAATAACCTGCAGTGGTGTCTTTACCTCAGGAGCTGTAGTATATTTAACCTGAATCAACTTTATTTTTATATTCTTTTTGACCTAGTTGCAATCAGGGGAAGTTGGGTAACTGTCACCAGTGGAAACCTGTGTACAGAGCACCCCCCCTCACAGTGATGGGCCTCCAACTGGGGCTGCTCAGGTGTCTTCAACGTGCTGTGGCGTCAAACTGGTGATGATCTGATACTGTAGATCAGCAGATTAAATACCTCATTTCATCCTTTCAGCTGCCCTCAGTTGAGCTCTTGAGAAGTCCATTAGGAAGGTTGCAAAGCTAAAGTTTAAGTAGTTTCAGCTCCACGTGCGCACACAAAGTTGGGTTAACAGTAACAGGCCCGTTAGAGCTTGCGATTTGTGTTTCACCCATAGCGGTACAGAGAGGTAATACTGAGGCATTCCTAGCTCCTGCAGACCAGATTTGAGTTTGTTGTTCCCCTATTTTTATTTTTTTGTGTGCATCCTTCCTCCAGCTGCAGCCACAGAGCTGAATGTCGAGTTGGGTGGCATCGTCATCTCTGACCACACATTGGCCTCTCTGCTTTGGGGAGGGGGGGCGGCGTCTCTCTCAGGAAAAGCAATGTGACAACTGCAAGGAATCACTGTCAGTTTAAAAAGACACAAAAAAAAGAGGATTAATACGTGAAGAATGCACAAGCCTATGTGACTGTTTCAAAAATACCTCATCAGACTCTCTGAAAAGGAGAGTAACACTACATACCTCAAAAGGCTGTGAAGCCATCGAGACTTGACGCCCCGAATCCTACGTGAACTGAAACTGTTATGGACGTGCTGTCACACTGCTGGTGGTTTTTGGGGACAAAGAAGTGGGATGGGCTTGATATATTTCTCCTGTATTTACTTGTAGAACGTGTTTCATGCTTGCTTCTTCTTTGTTTTTTGGGGGTTTTTTTTCCCTTTTTTAGGTTCATCAGGTTGTCTGAGAAGAATGATATATCTGAGGTGCTTTTTCAGCAGAGAGGAACAGACAAGTTATTTTTTCATTGACATGTTAATTTTCTTTCTTAAAAAAACAAAACAAAACAAAAAAACCAATGGTGTTTCCATAGGGGTAAGAAAACAACCTTAAGTTTGACTGTGTATGTTGAAATTGCATCTTTTTTGTGACAATGGCAAAATCATGATATGCATTTGAACAATCATGTGACCAGTGTTTGTTTTTTTTTTACACCTCCATCCTCTGGTTATTGCACAGCTACATACCAAAGACTAGCACAGTCAGTCCTTATGAACACTTTGTACAATCCTGCTAACAGGATGCTGATGCATAGCAAGCAGGTCTGTGTTGGACGGCAAAAGGTGTCTCTTTCAGACTCTTTCAAACTGACTGTGAGTTTTTTTTCACAATTAGTTAGTGGAAAGTGCATTTAAAACTGTAAAGACTGAAAACCCAATTACATGACTTGTACAGGTGGGCATATTCGACCCTTTTAACAGATTTCATTATTTAAAACTGAAGGCCGGATACAGTGGCCTCATTAACAGTTGCATTTGAATAGTTTGTTTAACCTGTTTATGCAGTCCCTCACAGTCAATGTGGACAGTAGCCCGCATTTTCTTTTATCAATTTACCCCAGGCACAGCTTGATTATGATGAACATGTTATTGTAGGATGCTTTTCTCCCTTTAAAGATTTTTTTAAAAGCATTGAAACCCCACAAAAGAACAACACTTTCTAGCTTTACTTGTGTTGAATGTAAGGCATTTTAACTGTTTAGACCTTTTTACGCCTAGTGTGGTCTGAGGTGGGCAGCCTTGTTGCTTTTCTTAGATTGTATTTTAGCAATTATGTGTCAGGTTTTGCAGTGCAGATCGCAGGTCAGGGTTTAAGAACCTTTGAGAACTGCGTTGTTAGTCTGTCAGTATAGCCTTCGCAACCTTGTATGACACATAACTGTATTTTATAAATGGTGAGGAGTATAGATGCTGCCTTAAAAGTAGTTGCTGGTGAGATGCGGTCCATGCAGGCTTCCCTATGAAAGTTTTTCTCTTCAGCTTAATCCTTTGTGCCCCCCCCCCCCCCCCCCCCCCCCCCCCCCTTTTTTTTTCTTTTTTTTTAAAGCGACCTTAGACACAAGTTATCCCTCAGTTTTGTGTTATCAAGTGAGTTTTGATATTTATTTGTTTTTTCCCTTTTCCTGGTGGACCTTGCTTTTAGTAACAATCTGCATTATTTAGGCTGCCACTAAAATATTTTCTGTTTTCCAAGTCCATTCTTTCTGTTTCTTGTGCTCATTCTAAGCAATGACTGTTTGATGATGTAGCTTCACTGCCTTTGTACATTAGTGTGTTTGTGTGTGTGTGTGCAAGCAGGTGCAGTATATTGAGTAAGTAATAACATTAAAGGCACTGCAGGTGGCGCCACTGGTGAATTTTTTTTTTTAATGCTGAATGAGGAGGTGAAAAATGACTTTTAAGAAATATTTAAGTAGATATGGTTTATCCACATTTTTCTGCTATATACTCGTACAGTTCCGGTTTGTTCCGAGGTTGAAGGGCATTTTTGGTGGTTCCTCATAGACTGAGTAAAGGGTCACTTTTCTTCCTCAGTGTTTGCTTCAACCCGGCAACCACTCTGGTCACTGTCTTTCAAGGCTCCTGTCACTTGCCACTTGTATGGATAGGTGCATTATGTATAATGTGTTGTGCCTGTATACCTGCATCCATGTGTGGAGTGTGAGTGAGTGTGTGCGCCCCCCCCCCCTCCACTTCTTCATACCACATTACCTCAGGGCAGGGAGCTGCATTCAGTGTTGCATACGATGTTGAAGCTGCATTGAGGGATAAATGCTGATAGAAGCTGCGGTCACTTCGCAGAATGCTACTTTGGATTTGGTGTCTCTTTTCTTTTTCTTTTTGTCGTCAATAACTGCATTATGGCAAGGTCTCGTTACTCAGGAAGCTGTGAAGTTGAAAGTATGCGGAACCTTTTGATTTTGGAGTCAGTTCAATTTTAAATTGTTTAAAAACTAACCTGATCTGTGTACAAACAGGTGCATATGCAAGTGGTTATTGAATACCTCATTTATCAATTTTATGTTGTTTTTGGCTTGTACAATGCTCCGTATATTAATTCAACTGTGGGGTTTGTGCATATTTTTGTACTGTTATTATTATTATGGACATGATAATAATGATATTACTGATATTATAGTTTTCTCTTTGATTAAAGCAAACAAAAAATAGGACAAAACATGAATGCTTGTAAAAACTGGTTTGTGCTGATTGTATTTATGAGGAGCACTTTTCTAAAGTGGTTTTCACACATTCAGTTTTGTTCATATCAGTTAATATAAAGATATGGTTCTCAGGGCTTTTAACTTGTATGTCATGATAAAGTTTTACTTTATATCCTATGTCCCTGTGTGTTGGTTAGTTGCTTTCTTTCCCCCTTTTTCATCTGAGATCACCATATAGGAACACACTAACATGCAATCAACACTCTTGGGGGGGCTTATTGTACATTTTTGCCTTGAAGCTTAAATATTGAAAAGCATTTTTACAATCCTTCAAGTTAATTTCCAGTAAAGCTAACTTTCTCTTCGTAAACAGTCCTTATTAGGTTCAGTCATTTCAATACCAATACCAAGAAGTACAGTGTTGTGCAAAAGTGTTGAGTCACCCTTTGTTTCTTTATACTTTGCTTCACTAAATGGCTAGGGTGTCTTCTTTGTTGTTCTTGTTTTCTTAGGTGATCTTCAAGATTTTGAAAGACAGCAGGTCATGTGGAATCAAGAATATGCAAATGTTAAATTTTTGATTTGAACTGTAAAACACATTGGAGGCCGTGTCATGGCTTGGGCCTGCATTTCAGCCAGTGGCAGTAAGGATGTAAAAGTAAAAGCAGGCTTTTGCCTCACTATTATTCAGGCACTGTGTGATCTTGACAGCAAATGGAATAAAAGTCAGCAGGCCTCCAAAGACGAGTGTTGAATGTCCTTCGAGAAGCCTGGAGAACATTTCTGAAGACAACTTAAACAAATTATACAAAGGCTTGCTTGAGAGAGTTCAGACTATTTGGAAGAATTAATGTATGTAGTAATATCAAATATAGAATTCTACACACTCTGTTTTATGTCTTATATATTGTATTTTCATATATGCTCACACATTTAAATAAATAGCTGCACCTATTGTATTTCCTCTTTTGACTAGCAAAATAGAAATAAATGCGAGGTGGCTCAAGGTTTTTGCACAGTACTATGTCTCAAGACTGAAATCTTTGGTTTAGCAGTGTGAGTTGTTATTGGTTTCTCAAGGGACTATGAAGCCACACCACTTACAAACCAGCAAGTTCCAGGAACATTGTGTTCAGGAAATAATGTAATACAAGCAGTAACAATTCTTATATTTCCATTAGCCCAGTGTGTTTCATAGACTTAAAAAAAACACAAAACAAGTTTATTGATCATTAACAAGCAAACATGAATTTGTATTTTGAGTTGATGAACGTGGAGCTGTGGGAGCTGAGAAGGTGACGTTATGTAGGTGGAGCCGCAATGAAGGAGGACCCGGTTATATCAGAGCTCTCATGTTAATAACTGACAGATGCTCAGGCAGATCGTTCCTGTTGATGGCCCCTTAAAATCTCTATGGTGATGTACACAGCATGTTGGGGATGATGCTGCACTATCAGATCCACAGTTTGGGGGCAGTCTGCCCTCTCCAGTCTGCCCCCAAACTGTGTCTCCAGTCTTGAAGTTCTTAAACTCTTCCTGAGTCAATTTATTCAGCCCTTCAAAAGTAGCACTTTGATCTGTGCTCGACTTACACCTTATAGTATGTGTCATAGACTGATATAAATAGTCAATGGTGCATACATATGGAGATGTGAAAAGTGATTGCCACTTTTTTTTTTGCATGTTTGTCACATTTCAGATCCCCATGTCATTACTTGAAATGGCCTAGTCGAAGTCCTGACCTGAAGCCGATTGAGATGCTGTGGCATGACCTTAAATAGGCAGTTCACACTTTAAAACCCTCTATTGTGGCTGGATTATAACAGTTCTGCAAAGATGAGTGGCCTAAAGTTCTTCCACAGTGCTGTAAAAGACTCATTGCCAGTAATCACAAACACTTGATTGCAGCTGTTGCTGCTAAGGGTGGCCCAACCAGTTATTAGATTTAGGAAGCAACCACTTTTTCACAAAGAGCCATGTAGGTTTGAAATTTCATGTCCTTACCCTTAATAATAAACACTTTCATTTAGAAACTGCATTTCATCTTAACTTGCGTAAACTTTTGTATATTTGTGTGACAAAAACATACAAGAAAATCAGGAAGGAGGGAAACACTTTTTCACACCACTATACAGAAACGTATGAACATATTTTTCAGGGCTGAAAAGCAGAAAAAAAAACCCCCTTAATTATTAGTAATGCCCAGAACAAAGGGGTGACGAACGAAGGAGTCCACAGCTCTGTTGATTTTACTGATTACGGTCCTAATGACTTTGTCTCCATCTCTAGTTTTAAATATATCATGATGCTCACTGTTACAGCATGGTAGGGGAAAACAGAGCACAACACAAATGTGGCCCCCTGCACCTTTGCACCCACAGAAGGACCAGTGTGACCACAAAATTTGCTGTCTGGACAGCTGTTTTATTTGTCTTTTTCACACAGAACAATATTAGCGTGGGTGCAGCTAAAACAACAAGCAATATATATATATTTAAAAACAACAACAACAACAATACAACACAAAAAAGGGATTAACCTAGCACGTGGCAAGGCTGTTGAAAGAAAAAGACTATACCTACCAGGAAGGCTTGTAAAAAATATATATATTTTGAATATGTACAAAATTGCTGCCACTTTGCAAGTCAGAAAACACACACACACCACTATAAACACATTCACACAGCACCCACTGGCTAGAAATCAGGAAGTAGAGGGAACTGATCTTTTTTGGTCCTAATTTAAAATTAGCACTTCAGTCTCCAATCAATGTCCAGCTGCTAAATAGAGCTTGTGAAATCTAAAACATGGAACAGAATGAACAACACCACGTTGTACAAGGTAGAATAATATGGTATAATGATAATATTTTACAGTCACTTTGTTTATTATGATTGCCATTACTGCAACAGACTGAAAACCTGTCCAGGGTGCACCCCGTCTCTCACTGTTTTACAGCTGGGATAGGTTCCAGCCTTCTGTGACCGGGACCCCCATTCAGTGTCTGCAGAACAGGCTTCACTACCCTATGATTGTATTCTCATTGGCTGGCATTTTTTCTAGAGTAACTTTTTCCCAGTCAGAATGTCACGTTAAGTTTCACAGTGTCATAATGATGACATTGAAAACACTCAGGCGGAACATTCAATAACTGGTGTGTAGCATTACAATATGTACATTCAACTTTCGTATGCAACCTGTGGTATAAAAGTTAATTACTTATAAACTGTGTGTGTGTGCTTTTTCAATACAGGTATGTTTTAAGGAAGGTAAATATCATAGTTCCTCTGAGACTGAAACATGGAAATGATTCATGGTGGCAGCTATTCTCTTTTTAAAGATTTAGTCAGGTTTTGACGAACTAAACTCGGTATAAAAAAAGGAAGGAAGCTGCGGCATAAAAAAAGAATTATCCTTATAAGGAAAAACTATATACACTACATAAGATTTGCTTATGTATGTTTTTTTTAAACGTACAGATCAGTTCAAAAGCTCAAAGTTCAAAAGTGAAATTCACTGATACTGAATAGATTATGAAAGATTTGCATGAAAACACACACATACGCACAGACACAACCCTGTATTACACAACCTCCATCTACAAACAGCCCCACACATCCATCCACCCAGTGGTCAATTTCATTAAGGTTGGCATATTTAAAGGTAACAAGGCCGACCGAAGTGCAAGTTTAAAATAAGCAAAATAAAACCACTGATCAAAAAAA
>NW_024582363.1:2755338-2794447 GCF_018398535.1 Haplochromis burtoni
ATAAATACAAAAAAAATAAAAGCAAACAAATGAAATAATAATGGATTGGATTTATATAGCGCTTTTCAAGGCACCCAAAGCGCTTTACAATACCACTATTCATTCACTCTCACATTCACACACTGGTGGAGGCAAGCTACAGTTGTAGCCACAGCTGCCCTGGGGCAGACTGACAGAAGCGAGGCTGCCATATCGCGCCATCGGCCCCTCTGGCCAACACCAGTAGGCAAGTAGGGTAAAGTGTCTTGCCCAAGGACACAATGACCAGGACAGAGAGCCCAGGGATCGAACCGGCGACCTTCCGGTTACAGATGCGATTCCCAACCCCCTGAGCCACGGTCGCCCTCAATATATAATTAACTACAAATAATTTATGGCCTGCGATTACTAAATGTGGAAAAGCTTGCTGTGTTGGGCCAAATTAGAAATCAGAAAGTGAGTATTTTGGTAATTTTGCAGCACAGCATGAATTTAATAACACACTGTATTCTCTCCTGTATTTTGCTAGGCGTCACAGAACAAAAGATCTAATAAAATTAATTTGGCATTTGTACTTTGTACTGTCAGCTCAAGTATTTGGCAGTGCAGCAACTTATTTGCAATTTGAAACCTGAGGGACAAAAAAATGTGTTGATGCAGAAACAGCCTTCAACAATAGCTGCTATTAACAAAAGATGTGTGAATGTTAAAACTGACACAGGGTCTCAGTCTTGTGAACTCTAACGCTTGAGGTAGCAGACATGACAGGATCTTTTAAAGTGCGAAACATACATTCAGATAAAATTTCACATTACAGGAAACCAATGTAACATTCAGTGCTGTGAAAAAGTATTCACTTCCATATTTGTCACACTTAAATGTTTCAGATCATCAAACAAACTTTAGATAAAGGTTCACTTAAATAGAGCCTGTCTGACAAAGAGAAGCAGCTAACAGATCTCAAAAAGAAACCCATCAGGCCACAATCTAAAGACACAGCTGAGAAACAACATAGTGGTGGGAAGTGTGATTGTCTGGGGACCTGGATGACTAACAGAACCATGAATTCTGATCTCTACCAGAGGATCCTGGAGGAGAATGTAAGGCCATAAATTTGTAACCAGAAGCTCAGGTGCACTTGGGTTATGCAGTAGGAGAATGATCAGAAACACACTAGCAAATTCCTCTCTGATTGGCTCAAGGCCACTCCACAAAATAATGTGTCTGATTTAAAACAATTATGCAAAAAAGAATGGTCAAAAATGTCTCTACAGTGATGTGATTGCCAATTATTGCAATTACTTGATTTCAGTTCTTGCTGCAAAGGTTGGCAGAACCAGTTACTTTTTCACAAAAAACTTAAAAAAATCAGAAAGGGGCCAAATATTTTTTCACAGCACGTCAATAACTGTAAAGATTAGAAATAGAAAGTTTCATATTGCAACACGTACATGAATAAAAATGCTCTAAAATACTGGCAGTCTTTTCAAAACACATAAGGGCTTCTCAGCAATTTGTGAAGAAAGAGTTAAAAGAACGTTTACATTTTCATACAATTCATAAGGTCATTATTTGTTTAAAAAAAAATGACATATATTGCAGAGAGTTGATATTGCACTGGAAAAACCAAACAAAATAACTCGAATGGCTTGCATTACCCGTATGAGCCACAGCTGTTACAGATGTTTACACAGATGTTGGAAGTGCAGTTAATTAATGGAAGGAAAGAAACAATAACTGTCACTGAAAAAACAGTAATTGTAACAAATTTAAGATTTTAGAATATCACAGATTCAGCCTCTAACTTACATCACTGAGGAACTAAAAGGACAAACTCTTAATCAGAGCCATCATTAGACAAACCCAGATCACTAGGCTTGTCTTTCGGCCCTCTGCCTTATTCGGCCACAGTTGTTTGTACTGTTGGGTCTTCGCGTCATTCTCCACCTGTAGTTCGTACTGTACCAGGACTTTACTGTAACCCATCTCCTGTGATATACATTTGTAAGTTCCCTTGCACTCACTGTCCATGTTGTCAATCAGATAAAGGCACTGCTCTTTCCCCGAGCTACAGGCTGTAGAGTTTTCATGGTGCTGCCAACTGTACTGAGCATGACGGGATGACACTGGGCATTGAAGGAAATACTTTGAGTAACGTGGGACTGGGACTGGGTCACCTTTATAATTTGATGCTGTGGAAACAACAGAAGAGGGACAACTTCAGTTCTGCTTTTCGTTTTGTCTGTTTATTTTTAAACCAGTCAGATTTCAAATGCAGTGTAGTAAACCTAAATCAAACTGGTTTCCTTCCCTCAGGTGAATGCTCATATAAGGACCAAGGGCAATGTAGCTTTAAAGCAAACAACAGAGGAAATGCGGTTGTATATTTTAACAATCATTGTCTACATAGTGTAAAACTGACATTGTGTCTATTTATGCATTTGAGTTTTCCACTGCAGTCAGCTCAACAAATAGAATAGATACAAAAGATATTACCTAATGGTGTGTAAGTGTTTCAGTTGTTAATTATAGAATATAAAGCATAAGAGAACTTCTCCTTTTAAAGCCTTCAAGTTAAAAGAGGAAGTTGATCAGCTATAAGGGTAAAATAGAAGAACTATATCATATGCAAATAAACATAAAAGGATTACTATGAGATATTATTAATGTAAATTATTTAAATTTTAAAGGGTAAATGTTTGTAATGATGAAAGCACAAGTTGTGGAATAAAAACTTTTTTTAGTAACTCAGATAAACATGATCTTAAGATGTTGATAAGATTAAAACTGAAGCACATTTGACCACAGATGGCACCAATGATGAGTATCATTGCAGAAGTGTGTGGCATACAGATGCACAGCTATAAGAAGAAACAAATCTAGTTTTTGTTCCCCTTAACGTGTGACCTATTTGGCGAGACAGGAAGCTAAACTATGATGAATAAAAGTTATGCTGTCTGCTGTGCGTTTGAATCCCCCTTGCATATGGAGGAATACAATGTGCACACTCTCACCTACCAAGCTATTCAAATGAGTCTTATTGCCTGGTGGTAACTGGTTTCTGGTCCTGTCTTGAATTTGCGGTTTGCATCAATTTGCTGGAAAATTTGTGTGTTACATTACTTGTGTAGGTTTTCTGAAATATGTTACTCAAAAATGTGCTGTGAGTTTATTCATTTATCCTTTTAACATACATTTTGCCGTTTTTGAATTGTTTGATTAGTGTATAGACAGAGCTTGTGTTACTTGTGTTACTGCTGTTGATTTTTTTTGTTTTTGCTTTGTATATGAGGAAACAGCGCCATGGTTTACTAACGGAAACCACAGAGGAAGCGAGAGCGGGGTCTTTAAGCTCTTGCATATGCTCATGCATCTACACAGTATATTTTGCAAAGACTTTTCTAACTTTTTAAGAGATCAGTTTCCTACCTATAATTGATTTATGTATAAGTGTATTGTGATTTTTTTTCCATTCACTTATTTTGCTCTTGTTTTGACTCTGCTAAAGTAGCTTTATACAATTCACACCAATATAAGATTAAAAAAATCCTTATTTTTCTTTCATGCTGTCCATTCTGCATTTAAACAATCCACATTTTAGCCATTTTTCCTCTAATGCCAGTCAACAGACTTTACTGCTCAACTGCATTGACTCAGCTCTTTGTGAGAGTTTGTCGAGTTAGTTAATAATTAACCACATTTAAAATATTTCTGTGTGGAGGAGAATGATCAGAAACACACTAGCAAATTCCTCTCTGATTGGCTCAAGGCCACTCCACAAAATAATGTGTCTGATTTAAAACAATTATGCAAAAAAGAATGGTCAAAAATGTCTCTACAGTGATGTGATTGCCAATTATTGCAATTACTTGATTTCAGTTCTTGCTGCAAAGGTTGGCAGAACCAGTTACTTTTTCACAAAAAACTTAAAAAAATCAGAAAGGGGCCAAATATTTTTTCACAGCACGTCAATAACTGTAAAGATTAGAAATAGAAAGTTTCATATTGCAACACGTACATGAATAAAAATGCTCTAAAATACTGGCAGTCTTTTCAAAACACATAAGGGCTTCTCAGCAATTTGTGAAGAAAGAGTTAAAAGAACGTTTACATTTTCATACAATTCATAAGGTCATTATTTGTTTAAAAAAAAACGACATATATTGCAGAGAGTTGATATTGCACTGGAAAAACCAAACAAAATAACTCGAATGGCTTGCATTACCCGTATGAGCCACAGCTGTTACAGATGTTTACACAGATGTTGGAAGTGCAGTTAATTAATGGAAGGAAAGAAACAATAACTGTCACTGAAAAAACAGTAATTGTAACAAATTTAAGATTTTAGAATATCACAGATTCAGCCTCTAACTTACATCACTGAGGAACTAAAAGGACAAACTCTTAATCAGAGCCATCATTAGACAAACCCAGATCACTAGGCTTGTCTTTCGGCCCTCTGCCTTATTCGGCCACAGTTGTTTGTACTGTTGGGTCTTCGCGTCATTCTCCACCTGTAGTTCGTACTGTACCAGGACTTTACTGTAACCCATCTCCTGTGATATACATTTGTAAGTTCCCTTGCACTCACTGTCCATGTTGTCAATCAGATAAAGGCACTGCTCTTTCCCCGAGCTACAGGCTGTAGAGTTTTCATGGTGCTGCCAACTGTACTGAGCATGACGGGATGACACTGGGCATTGAAGGAAATACTTTGAGTACCGTGGGACTGGGACTGGGTCACCTTTATAATTTGATGCTGTGGAAACAACAGAAGAGGGACAACTTCAGTTCTGCTTTTCGTTTTGTCTGTTTATTTTTAAACCAGTCAGATTTCAAATGCAGTGTAGTAAACCTAAATCAAACTGGTTTCCTTCCCTCAGGTGAATGCTCATATAAGGACCAAGGGCAATGTAGCTTTAAAGCAAACAACAGAGGAAATGCGGTTGTATATTTTAACAATCATTGTCTACATAGTGTAAAACTGACATTGTGTCTATTTATGCATTTGAGTTTTCCACTGCAGTCAGCTCAACAAATAGAATAGATACAAAAGATATTACCTAATGGTGTGTAAGTGTTTCAGTTGTTAATTATAGAATATAAAGCATAAGAGAACTTCTCCTTTTAAAGCCTTCAAGTTAAAAGAGGAAGTTGATCAGCTATAAGGGTAAAATAGAAGAACTATATCATATGCAAATAAACATAAAAGGATTACTATGAGATATTATTAATGTAAATTATTTAAATTTTAAAGGGTAAATGTTTGTAATGATGAAAGCACAAGTTGTGGAATAAAAACTTTTTTTAGTAACTCAGATAAACATGATCTTAAGATGTTGATAAGATTAAAACTGAAGCACATTTGACCACAGATGGCACCAATGATGAGTATCATTGCAGAAGTGTGTGGCATACAGATGCACAGCTATAAGAAGAAACAAATCTAGTTTTTGTTCCCCTTAACGTGTGACCTATTTGGCGAGACAGGAAGCTAAACTATGATGAATAAAAGTTATGCTGTCTGCTGTGCGTTTGAATCCCCCTTGCATATGGAGGAATACAATGTGCACACTCTCACCTACCAAGCTATTCAAATGAGTCTTATTGCCTGGTGGTAACTGGTTTCTGGTCCTGTCTTGAATTTGCGGTTTGCATCAATTTGCTGGAAAATTTGTGTGTTACATTACTTGTGTAGGTTTTCTGAAATATGTTACTCAAAAATGTGCTGTGAGTTTATTCATTTATCCTTTTAACATACATTTTGCCGTTTTTGAATTGTTTGATTAGTGTATAGACAGAGCTTGTGTTACTTGTGTTACTGCTGTTGATTTTTTTTGTTTTTGCTTTGTATATGAGGAAACAGCGCCATGGTTTACTAACGGAAACCACAGAGGAAGCGAGAGCGGGGTCTTTAAGCTCTTGCATATGCTCATGCATCTACACAGTATATTTTGCAAAGACTTTTCTAACTTTTTAAGAGATCAGTTTCCTACCTATAATTGATTTATGTATAAGTGTATTGTGATTTTTTTTCCATTCACTTATTTTGCTCTTGTTTTGACTCTGCTAAAGTAGCTTTATACAATTCACACCAATATAAGATTAAAAAAATCCTTATTTTTCTTTCATGCTGTCCATTCTGCATTTAAACAATCCACATTTTAGCCATTTTTCCTCTAATGCCAGTCAACAGACTTTACTGCTCAACTGCATTGACTCAGCTCTTTGTGAGAGTTTGTCGAGTTAGTTAATAATTAACCACATTTAAAATATTTTTTTACATGTACGTTTGATAATTACTGTTATGACACCAGGCATTTCTTTATCAGTCAGTTTTATAATAGAGGAAGAGAAACTGAACTGAAGGGCTTCTTCATGATCTGGTATAAGTTAAATAAAGATTATTTTGAATGGCAAACCATTCAAATCTATTCAAGTGAACCAAAGACTGAAAATAGTAGGAAATTACGATCATGCAGTCTCCTGGGCTACAGCTAAAAAGGCCCTTTTACTCAATCTTAGATTTTTAGACTACTTAATAAAAAATAATACATTTATATTATATGATAAAGCCAATAGTGTAATTCTTAAATATCAGATAAATATATAAACAGTTAAAGGACAGTTAATGATAACACTAACAGGCCTCACAAACTGTGTTTAGTTTTTGTATTCTGAACTAGCATCATAAAAGATAAGAAAGGGAGAGGATACATTTGGGTAATTTTCAGCTAAAAAAAGTACCAACTACCAGTGTATACAGCACTGTATTGTTTTGTGGTGCATCTAATAGCTCTTGTGTTCGGAATACAGGAAAATAAAATTCAAATACCCCCAAAATATTTAAACAATTCCTTCTATGATTGTTCATAGACTATCGTTTGATCTTTGGGTTTTTCCTCTGCTATGCAGGGTCTTCACCTTAAAGTGTCCCAAGATTAGTTTTGTTGTGAATAGGCATTATGCAGTAAAGTAAAACTGAAATGAATTTAAATACCATTGTGCTTATTACAGATGGAAAGGTCCCCAGTGGCTGCATCACGCCAGCTCCCCCTGAAAAAGATAATGTATGAGTAAATTAGGCCGTATGGAATGATTATGCTTAACAATCGATTTAAAAAAATTAACATGTTACTGGAACCAGTGGAAAGTTTTGATCTGTGTATATTGTTTTCTAACTAAAACATCTTTGATTAGAAAATAATTTTTGGTAGTGTTGTAAGATAGTCAATACCAACTTTAGTATTTTTCATTCACACAACACTCTTTGAATGTGCTGGGATATCGAAGCAAAAGGAAATCTAAACAGATCAAAAGAAAAAAAGTGGAATGATTCAATAACTGTAACATTACAACATATAGTACTGTCCCCACTCATAAATGTGCTCCAAGAGAGCTTCCACATCTACATGGTTTGGAGTTTTTAGGAGTTTTACTATTACTAATATTCTGAAATTTGTTATCCCTCTTAACTGTCAAGAAAAAGGGATTTCTCCCCATCTGTGGGCAACTTAGCCTGATCTTTTCATAAGTGGAGGATTAATATGAAGTGAACCTTGACAACATTTTATCAGAGAAAAAGATCCTTAGCGGTTAGTAATCTCCCACATAAAACGAAAAAATCATCTGCATGTGTGGAGCTGCAAAAACCCAGCTGTACTTTTGCATGCAGTGTGGTTGTGTTTGTAAGTTTGTTGGTTGAGGTTTGAGTAGCACTAATTTTACCTCACAAGACCCTGTTCTCTTTTCACTATAATGTTGTGTAAATGTTCCCATTTACAGTTAAAGGTGCCTTCCCTTTTAAGAGGTAAATTTCATCTTCAAGTCAAATTTCTGTGGAACAAAACTAGAATCACAAAGTGAGAATGAAAATACCAGTGCATTGATATAGTTCAATATAGTTCCTATAAAGGTATTTACAGAAATTAACAAATTGCCATGTGAGAAGAAAAATGTTGGGAAAGTTTAAGTGAACACATCTCTTTAGAATGAAAAAAATTCTCGTGTCATTATCAGACTTATGTTGAAAAACGTAATTTCCTTGATAGTTTGCGCAGTATGCTTTTTTAAACCCGCATTTCCTGAAAGATAACAGCTGCTGAATGTGAAAAACAAAATCACACATTTTTTTACAGCAACGCATTTCTAAGTGTACAAACATAGTGCCATTTCTGAATTGCTGTGCTTAATAATAAGATTAACAATAGCATTACTTTCATTGAGCCATGCAAATGATCAGGATTACGCTCATGGATGGGCAGGGCTGTGGACCACAGAGAAAAGGATTTGTTACCCCGATCAATGTGACAATGTTATTAGTTCATCTGCGGACTGATTTGCATGAAAAATGCATGACTAGAATGAGGCTTGGATCCAGGAATTTTTGGAAGGACTAACATTGCAAAACAGGGAAAAACGTGACATTTTGCATCATATCGTCACAAATGCATCTTAATCAAGTTGGAGAAAAAAAAGGGGAAATTAGTGCACGCTGTCTTGATGTTCAAGAAAATGTCATGAACTAATATAGATATCCATCTGAATCCAGGTATTCAGTCCTTGCAAGGTGTGCAGGGAAATATTCTTGCTTTTTTCAGTCTGAGTCTGCCAGTGTGTGCACAGACAAGTCTGGAAAGTTACAACAGACTGGAGGGCCTGCAGGCATCTGGAGGGAATCTTGCAATCACCCACCAATGAAATATGCGTTACTCATACTAAGGTAGACACATGCACACTGTAGACATGGAAACTGGCATATTCTTAGAGCTCAGGTACTGTTTAGTTGCCAAAATTCTTATTGCATACATGTGACACAATATCCTGTACTCGACTAAAGCAAAATGTCTTGACACATGGCTGCATATAACTGATTTTTGGTTACTGGTCCAATTAAACTGCTTGGAGTTGGCTGTTATATTCTTTGTTGTTGTCTGTGAAGGTTCTCAGTCATCCAGGTCATTGTAGTCTAAGGAGCTTGGAAAGAAAAGCATCTGGACTTCTTTACAAAGCTTGAAGATGTTTCACCTCTCATCCGAGAAGCTTCTTCAGTTCTAGGGTCAAATGGTGGAGAGCCCCAGATTTAAAGAGAAGTGAAAGAAGCCATCTATGTCCACTGTGGACAGCCATCTTTGAACAGAGGCGGTGGTTTACGACACCAACTGTCTGCCATCTATAATCCAGTTTTGAGTTCCCTTCCCAGACGCCTTAACGCCCACTCACATCCTGGGCCATCTGACCTCAGGAAATCACATGATAGGGTGGGGCTAGGTTTCACAATGAGCTCACCCGAAACCTTGGCTGATTGTGACCCACACCCGTTTTCGCACATTGGCTCATGTGATTAGGTAGAGGATCTATAGGGGGTCCTTTTGTCCCTCTTTGGGGGACACTCCCACAGGGCTTAAATCTGTGACTCTCCACCATTTGACCCTAGAACTGAAGAAGCTTCTCAGATGAGAGGTGAAACGTCTTCAAGAAATTCCAGACACTTTTCTTTCCAAGTTCCTTAGACATTCTTTGTTGTTCTTCTATGTTTCTCTATACTATCTCTAACTCTAGTAGTATCTAAGACTATACAACATAAAATGCATTGAGATCACTCTCTTTTGTGAACTGGCACTATGTAAATTAAATTTGCTCAATTTAATGCACATTATCTTGTTTTGGTATATGTGCTCTTTAATCTATGAGTAATATACAAAATATACTCATGATTTTCTTGGTTATTTATGTTAACATTTTCTCAGTTGAACAAAAGTCACCTGTTGGCTGATACCTGATCGTTACACAGAACACTAGCCTTTCATAAAGCAGTAGAGCTACAGTAGGACAAATTCACAAACGGCTCCAAGTGTCAATATGTGCTGAAATATTGTGACAACATGATTTACGGGACATTGTAATTCCCGAGTGTTGCTTCATCCTGGATTAAGTTTGCAGTGACTCATCTGTCGAGTTTTGTCAGGTGGCACAAGGCAAAAAGTACACTAATGATGTTGCATAATCATTTATACTCTTCGGGGCGTGCGAGCACGACTTTGTATCTGAATCAAACCTGTGTATGATTCAAAAGGTACACTAATGAGTGTTTAAATACTACGGAGTAATGTTTGTATAAATATGACCATGTTTTTACATGGTCAAATGGAAAAGTCTCTTTTTTTAAACTTGTTTTATCAGTTTTAATCTTTTAACTTTATGCATCAAGCAAAAATTTAATTATATGTAACATTCTCTGACTTGAATAAATTAGTTTAACATTTAAAGCTATTTTCTGCACATTCCAGCACATAAAATAAAATATTTTTTGTGTTTACACTCAGTCTTTCAAATAGATGCAAGTAAAACACAGCAGAAAATAAATAAAGTCAAAGACTTAGTGGTCCTGTGCTCTATTTATATCTATCTATAACGGTTGCTCTAATTTCACCTGTAAAGCAGGACTGGGGATAGGCGGAGGTTTACTCTGGTGCAGGTGTGCCGCGGTCAGTTGAAGAATCCACGAGTTTCTCTGTGAGTTTCCCATTACGTCGTTGCACACTCGGTGCTTGCTTGGAAGTTTAGGGGGTTTTTTCGCTGTAAAAAATTTTCTTCCCACGCACAACGGACGCTAATGTTTTTGTCACTTTTTATGGAATCAAACTCAAAGTAAGGTCAGTACTTCCACGCTTTAAACGCTGCACGCTCATACTCTCTCCCACAATCGATATATGATCCACTGTTGATCTGCACACAGCTGTTGTCACCAACGGCGCACTCGCTTACGTCACTGTCATGAGACATTCTCGCAAAAAAATCACGGTTTTAGTAACGCAGTAACGCAGCGTTCCTACGGGAAAGTAACGGTAATCTAATTACCGATTTTGCAATAGTAATCCCTTACTTTACTCGTTACTTGGTATTAATAAACAGTCCTGATTCTGCTTTCATTGCCTTTTGACTGTTGACCATCAGCAGCAGTAGTAATGGGCAAAGAAACATACCAGCATAGGTAAAGAAAATTAAGGTGACTAAACAGGAATATAAAAAATGAACATATTTCATATTTCTGTTTAGGGAAGGAAAAGCATTCAACACAACTGTGAAGCTGACTTGTTGTTCGCTTGTATGACTTACCTCAAATAAGGTAAACACTTATTTTAATTTACTGTTGGAAACATTTAATGCAATTGTTGGCTGTGAAGAACTATTCTTCATATTTTATAGATACGAGTTCCATAAAGCTCTGAGGTCTTACTTTGTGTCACGTATGCACTGGGTGCCATCCCAGCCACAGTAAGGATCTCTGGATAACATACAGTCCTGGCAGGTATCTCCATACTGGGAACAGTCTGCTACATCAAGTTGGACCAGTTGACTTCCATCATTCACATACAGCTTTTTCTGTAATGATGGACAGGTTTTCTTAATGTACTGGGCTTTTTCATAAAATTCATTGGAAAAAAAGATTGAAATGATTTCAAAGTTATTGATTAGATGCTACAGTAGATTCTTTAGGAGATAAAATTGTTAATTTTTCCCCTTTCGTCCACAAAAACCATTTATTCCATATGAGTAATCTTTGTGGTTTGATTGGGACATTGGTTACACAGTGATCATTGTTACTCACAAAGGTAGACTGAAGGATGATGCTGAGAACGTGTGCTTTTTGTTTGAATGGTTGATACTCAGCAATTACAAAGGTGTGACTTTCATTCTGCAGCACCTTATGAATCCCTCCATTATCTGTGGAAAGACACAATGGGGGTGAGGGGTGAGGGAGGAAATGACTAACAGTTAAAAACTGTCTAACCACTCTAACCCACCTCTGCCATCCCACTCACTCTCTGGATCTGTTACCTTATATGATACTACATTTTGTCTTCAGAACCTGTATAAACTCATCAAATAAATTTGTCAACCAGTGACTAACTGTGATCTCAGCACCACACACATCACAAGTAGACGCAGGAACCAGGGAGACTGATTACAGGCGGAGATGACAGAAATAACTAAGAAATAAGGTCTGAACAGCAACCTAGAATTTAACTAGATTGAAAATGAATACAAAAAATACCTAAAACTCAAACACTGGGTCACACGACCGAGTACTGTGACAAAAAGCCTGTTATGTCAACATAAAAAAGGAAAAAAAAGGAAAAAGAAGAAGTTTATATCTGGGAGTGTTATGTTACATTCAGATTGTGCCACACCTGTCACCTGACCTACTTGTCACCTTTGTGTGGAGACCCCAGCAGGTGTGATCATACAGGAAACTTTCGGTTTCTGGTTTTGCAGGTTACACCACCCACCTACGTTTGCCCTTTAGTAAATAATTCCTCTTCATTACAACCCAGTCCCACTCAGTCTGTTCCGATGTGTGCCTTATTTTACTAGACATATACTAGTAATGACTACTTTAATATTATGTCCTGTTTCTACTCACCTTCCACTGTAGACAAACACACAGAACATTCTTCTTAACATTTAGTATTTTATCATTTCGATTTTTTTTTTACTCACTTAAAGATAGGAAGATGACGTTCTGATTACTACTTCTGCTGTTTGGTTTACTGTCAACTTGGATGTGGGTATAGTTGTGATGGTTAAAGAAAAGAAGGCCAGGGTTGCCGACAGGATGAACCAACTGCTCCATCTCTGAAGTCTTTTCAATCTTCTTCAGGGTGTCCACTGGAAGCTTGGAGCTATCAGGAGCGCACTGAAGAAGAAAAAAGTGCTCTATTTAATAGAGCTTCATACCACGTGTGGCCCCATTTACCCCTTGAAGATGTCAAGCCTTTTGTTTTCTCTTGCTGCATATGAAAACTTTACTCTGATAATGCCGTCGGAGTAACCATTTAAAATTCAAAAGCTGTTATAGGATCAGTGAATTAGGAGAAAATCATGTCTCTAATTTCCAAGTTACTTGTTTCAAACAAGTTTAATACACTCGATTTATTTGGCAATTTAATGAGGCCTGTGTTTACCAAAAGATATAGCTAAAAAGATCAGGCCACTTTGTGCTTTTAAGTATAATTACGCAGTTGGTTTGAAAGATATCAGCCATAAAATACATGAATCTTTGTGTAGTGGCACTGTTTGTTACACTTTTCTCTTCAGACCAGTTTAAATGTCTCATACCGTCCTTGGTCTGTCCATTTGGTCTTTTGTGTAGCCATTGAAAGGAGAGTTTTCGAAGATTTTGTTGATGTCTTCAATCGTGTAGACACAGACAGCACTCATCCCCCTGCAGGGCGACACATAGTCAGCAGGTTTGTCTGACACATTTAAAGCACAATGGCTGGAAAAACAAAAACAGCTGACCATACAGACTGAAAAAAGGGGAAAAATAAACAGAACATGGCTTAAAACTACAGAGGACATAAAGTGTCACCTGACCAAATAAATCTAAGTTAAATCATAAAAGCACTATGAGGGTGGCATTTTTTTCTATTACAATTTTCCCAAGTTCCTGTGTTTTACTTCTGTGTAAAAATTCCAAATCAAGCAGCCAAATCATTCTGGTTTAAACCTTTGGTTACTGGTTTAACATCCATGTGATGTTAAACCAGTCATGATCATATTTTGAAAAATAAAACAGCACATGACTCAGTTACACAAACACTGAGTCATAAAAACAGACAATAACTGTATTATAACTATTATTTCATGTTAAATCAAATGTAGAAATGTGAATAATATTACCATAATAATGACATATATTAACTATGATAGAGTAGAAGCATCAAAATCAATGATAATAGTCCTACCATTCATTTCTAAAGAGTGCATAGATCTTTGTATCCTGCCATCGATCTGCATCCACAGTGGAAACATCCACCAGCTCAGAGAAATGCTGTTTTCTCTCCTGATCTCCACAGAAGAGCCTGGCATTCATCTGGGATGTCCAAGTAAACTGCAAGTTGTTCTTAGGACCACCAACATCTGTCTAGAAGCAATGGACAGTCAATCATTATGTATTTATGTTTATTTATTTCTTTTTTATTGTTGGTGGCACTTAAAACAAATTTTCTAACTATTTTGGTCTTACCATGCAAACCTGGGTCACAAAGGGGAGCCACATTTCACTGAACAGTCCAGTGTCTTCGGTTTTCTCCTTATAGAAGCCATAAACTCTGTTCTGGGAGGGATCCTCGCGTTTGCTGAGCACCAATCCTACATAATGCTGCTCTAAACATTGAAAGAGAAATATTTATTTGTCTCCAAACATTTATAGTGATGTGATTTCACTAAATAAGGTCTCTGTGGCTCTAACTTTATGAAAATACCTTTATTGTGGTTCTTTGGCTGCACTCTTGCTTTACCAAATTTGTGAATGCCAACAGATTCATCAGATCCAGAGTGTGTTATGTAGAGATCTGTACTTTGTTCAGATTCTGGAACAAACAGTGGCAAATTGAGGTTTTATAGGGATGTACAAACAGGGAGAAACTAGTTCAATATTATAGTAATAGGGAGAAGAAGCAATCTTTAAAAGGGACTGATTTAAATAAAAGATGTTAGTAGTTTTGACAAAAGTACAGACTTTCTGTAAACACACAAGAAGGATAAAAATTACAGACTCATAGAAAAAGGTGAATGAGGAAGGAGGGATTCATCAGCAGATTTATTCAAAAGCATCTTGTGTGTAAAAAACTCACCTGCAAGGGCCGACAGGTCACCCTCATTTATGTTAAACGAGCTTATATCTTTTATATCCTTGCATATCGGTGACTGCTCTGCCAAATTCTATTAAAAAGAAAGAACAGTTTATCTTAATGTATCCCAACTAATGTACATCACAGATGATAAACATGTATAGCCAACACCCTGTATCTAACAGATAGTTCAAAAAAATTATAAAGCAAAAACAAATATGGCTAAACAGGAAGTGCTGTGATGTATTTGCTTTGTTTGCAGAAGAGGGCTGTTTCAATTAAACCAAAGTAGAAGTAGCTTCGCTTAGTATCAACCCTGAGCAGAAACAACACAACTACCAGTTTCCAGTATTATATCAGTTCTCTGTCACAGTAGTGACCTACCAAGTTACAGCAAACTGTTTCATCGTCAGTGGTTCCACACACAAACAACTGGTTAGCATCTTCCATAAGGTGGGCCAAAGTGATGTTATAGCTGCAATCCTAAATAACAAGATTGTTGTTAGATTTTTTGAGTGTTCAAACAATACAATTTAACAAACTACTTAATTTTGCTCTGTTTATCTGTTCACTGCTTACTTACCTCACTGTTGCAATTCTCCAACCGCATACGTCTTTGATTCTGTGGAAATACATAATGCATGACTATTACTTTCCCATGATATTAATATGAAGATCCATTTATTCCAGAGCATTCAATACATTAATTTAGTGTGATTATACAGCTATGTTCTACCTTTTTCTGGTTTTTAATGTAGGTATTCAGGTATGTTTTTCCAACAGCTAAGACAGTGTCCGGCTGCTCTTCTAGAAGAATCCGCACCGGTGGATCATCAGGAAGATCTAACCTATTCATTGCAGCTTCTAGAATTAAGAATAAAAAACAAACAAACATATATTAAAGGATAAACACAGCCAATGATGTAAAATTGCCAAGCACAGCACAAGGACAAAATGTTACTGTACACATGTTTATACATGAATAACCTGTTCTCAGTCCGTCTGGTCCTGCCTGGAACATCTCCCAATATCTATAGCATGTACCACAATGAGGCTCAACAGTTAACCCATTTATGTAGTATAGTGCTGCCACTAAAGTCATATATTTTTTGTTTTTAATTATTTTTTTCCCGTCATCCTGAGAATGAATCCTAAACCCTTTGGGGATCCATTTTTGTTACTTTGTTACGCCCTCACCCACATTACAGAAATCAGAATGTGAGAGTTTTAGGTTTTTACTGTAATAAACTTGCTAATATAAGCTTTTAGTTATAAATATTAAGTTTATTCTGTGTTTAAAGGTGAAGGTTTTCTTTTTGTTTCAAACTATTACTTTTGTAATCTGAGAAGAAAAGTACACATCAGCAGATGTTAGTGCTTACTGAAAGTACAGGGCGTTGACCTGATGTTAATCAACTGAGTGAAGCAATTTTTTGGTTTGCACACTTTTACTGAGAAAGTCAGTGTGCTTTATAAGCTAAATTACTTCTTCTAACTGCAGCAATGACGAGGCTTTCTGAAAAATGTAATCAAAAGAGCAATGGTCTCATACCATGGTTCTACCGGAACCAAATTCCCTGTATGTGTCTGCACATATACTTGGCCAATAAACACGATTCTGATTCTGATACGAAATAAAATGATATAAATGTTAATATTATATAATATATTAATTAGCTAAACCCAGTATGAACTCTATCAAACCCCTGAAACTGGAGAAGCTAAATGGAATTCAGTGTAAGTGTCAAAACGTGGTGAAAAAGTCAATAATTAAACTTCCACTAATTGAAACCCTAACGTCTTTATTCTTTTACATGCCTTCCTTTGTACATAGAACCTTGTAAACATTTCTTTAAATGGATGCAACTCTTTATTTCATGGGACACTTGACCAGGAAACAATGTTATGAAAATATAAATTAAAGCAACAACACATAAATATAGGAAATTAGAACAAACAAAGAACATTATCAAAGTCCAGCTTAGTAACACAATTTGCACTCTGCAGCTACAGAATTCTTTATAAGTGCTTTGGGCTCTAACACACTTGTCCCATAAACAGGAAGCAAATAAGACTTTAATGTCCGAGCAAGTTGTAGAATTTAGGCACCCAAGCAGCTGCACATAAGTGATAGCAACTTACATAGATAAGAAGGAAATGTATCAACATGGCTTTGGCTTTCTTACCACGATTGAGCAACTTCGTGGTATACAATGATGTCTGCAGCTGTTCAAAAACAGCCAGACATTCCTCAAGTTTGACTCAGAAGAGCCTAAAACATCTGTGTAAAGATTCTCTTTACATGTTAACATAGCATTCCAGGTGTTATTTGCAAGTACAGAAGAAAAAACTAAAGAACAGGGGGCCTAAAACTGAACAGCGTAGGAGTCTTTCTGAAAAAACCAGGAAACTTAACGTCTGTCCATCCAAAGCCACGTGTAGACCCTTTTTTAGGGGTGCACAACCACCCCCTAAATTTCATCATAGCGTCCCTAAATATAACTTTAGCAAAGGTAGTAATAATAACGCAGTTTTAGCATAATATTCTGACATTGTATTCTAATGTTATGTTAACAGTGTGCCTTCTCATTAATAAATAAGACTTTTGTTGCAACAGCTGGAGAGACGAACATGAAGATATTTCATGACAAGTATCAGTGTTGGAGACTTAAAACACACTTTACCTGAAACATCCCAAAAGTGCAAACTATTCTCATAAAACAGAGACATTGCTGGGGGCGCTGTCATCAAGTGATTGCTTATGTAGCCCCCCAATAATGTAAAAATATACATTTATGTGCATTTTATTCTATATAGCGTCAGAGATTATTAGGCAATGATGATCTTCTGAGCCATATGTATGGTGGACACACACTTTAACGGGATTGAATAATACCTACTGTACTTTTGAAAGGAATACGTCGTGTTTTTGTCCTGAATCACAATGATTCATATTGATTATAGTCATAGACTATAGACTTTAATAGACGTAAAGTATGCCAGGAAGTCACTTAACATGATTGAGAAGATTTTCCCGATTTTGGGTTTTATGACTCATGTTTACACTATTTTTTTTTTATCTTAGTTAAAAAGAGAAAAAAAACCCCATTTCCTACCTTTCTCTGTGAATATCATCCTCGGGGAACGATCGTTTCCCACAGCCAGACAACAGATGTGTAAAAAAAATAGACATGCCACTAATGAGAACCTCATCTTCCAGATCTTCAGGCACGATATTATAAGATGGATCCAATAGTTCAGAAAATTATTTTCCCAATTACTTGTTCTTGATCGCGATAGAAAATAGCATTGAAAGAGAAATGTTTTCAGGTCTAGAGGTACTACACAGCTGCACCGCCCATATACGAGAAAGCCACGTAATAATTTTTATTTTTATATCACGCCTACGGCTACATTTTATGGTCTCATGACGTTTCGAGAGGGCGCAAAGTCACAACAAGTCGTACCCTTTTCTAAGCACGTAAACAGGGAAGAGCAGAAAATGTGACCATCTTTAAAAAATTAAACAAAAGAGGAAATGTTTGAAGAGTCCACCTTTCTCCTTTGTATAGTCCAGCTCTTCCTGGAGACACTCTTTTGCGTGATGTAGCTACTGAGATTAATTTCCGCGTCGCAGTTAGTATGAATGAGAAAAGTAAACACACCGTATCCGTATTTGCTTTTCCAGCCATATCCATTTTGGGACTTGTGTCAAGCTAGACTCCAGTTTTTTTGGGGAAGGAGCGAGATGGAACGAGGCACGGATGGGTCCTGTACTATCTGGGTGGGTGCGGTCAAAAAGATAACGATGTTAGTTTTTTACTCTTTTTTTGTGTGTTTATGTATGTCAAGAGTGAATTTGATGTTTCTAAGAGTGAGCTTCGAACTTAAAATAAATAGTCAGGCTGTAAAACGTGAAAATACTAAAGTCTGAGAATGCACATGTGATGACTGATAAACATTAAAGTGAAATCTTAACAAAAGGATGCATGAATGTGACAGGTGAGACCTGGGTCTGGGAACCGCCCCTGGTAGGCGGGGCTGGGTTTTTCCTTTTATGAGCACAGGTGCAGGTAGGAAACTTGTAGTGGACTCCGCCACCTCTTAGTGAAGGGGTAAATAAGTAGTGAAGTAAGGAATGCGTTACCATATTGGAAAGCCAGTCTGATTAGACTGAATGCAAAGTGGAAATGCCTTAAACAACTGTTTTTTTTCGCATTGCTTGCTTATGGCCTCAGTTAGTCCAAAAAGACGATGACGCGGGGACCTTCTTGTGATGGTCAGGTCTCCTTGGTTTTTCAGTCTGATCTGTCCCTCTTTTGCAATGTTCTGCTTGAGAACATCAAGGTGATGGACTTCTTACAGACCTCAGTAACTGATGAGTGACTGATAGGAAAGTTTCCTATCGTGGTGGCTATGCTCAAATATTATATGTATAGCAAATCCAACTTCACTACATGAAACATATTTTTTCATTAACTAGTGTTAAAGTAATATTCTGTTATCAGAATCAGCATACTTTATTAATCCCTCGGGAAATTACGTGGGTTACAGTTGCTCCAATACAGTAACAGAAACAGACGAGGCTATTTAACAATACAATATGTTACAGATTTACAAATGTAAGAAATTGCACAATATAGACAAATCACTCAATAATAAATATCAATGATTTACTGAGGTAATTATGAATTAATATCAAGAATATTCACAGCAACATTACTGAGTAGAAAAGAGCGTGTGCAAAAAGGATGTAACTATTGCAGTGTTTACAGTGTATTAGATAGAGGAGTTGTACAGGGATGGCCACGGGCAGGAATGATTTCCTGTGTCGTTCAGTGGTGCTTTTTGGTCATCTCAATCTCTCACTGAACGTGCATCCCCACAACATTACTGGCCTTGCGGATCAGTTTATTTAGTCTGTTGGCATCCGCAACCTTCAACCTGCTCCCCCAGCGTGCAACAGCATAGAGGATAGCACTGGGCAAAGCAGACTCATAGAAAAATCTTTATCTTTCTTAATGTAACAGTGCCATCCACAGCCTGGTTTGTGAAAGGAAGTGTTAGTGTTCGCACACTTACTGCACAACCTCATTAATAGTTTAATGTTTCTATCTGTATATACTATGAGCACTATATGCAGTTTACTTAAGTGGGTTTCTGCTTTTGCTGACACTTTAAAAAATGAAATAAAAACATTGTAAACCTATAAGTGTTCTGATTTTTTCCCCCCAAGTAGCTTCAGCTAAAACTTTCTTTTGGAAAGTTCTGCTGTAATCGAACTTCTTCTATTCTATTCAATTCAATTCAATTAAACTTTATTGATCCTGAAGGTTGACCCCGAAGGAAATTGGGTTAAGGCTGCCGACCTTTGCCAGCGCCATCTTACCCTTCTGACCATACATACATGACACAAACATCACATGGGGAAGACAGGTCAGAGGTATAACAATGGAAAATGCACAACATGAGGAAAGATAAGGAGAAAAAAATAACTCCCCCCAGACTGAGCTCCAACAGGGAGATCAGTTTGAGAACAGAAAAAAACACCTCTGTACATAGCACATGAAAAAAACCCCTCTTAATACACCAAAGAAACACATGACAAGCAACAGGGGTGGGTAAAGGGTGAGACACAGCCAATGTACACAGTGCATCCGGGTCTGCAGCATAAGCGCTGCTCTCCTTGATCCACCGTCAGCATCGGAGGGGAATAAGCGTCGAAGGCGTTTGGAGGGGGAGGGGGGATGAGTGTACATCTGCATGTGTATATATGTCCAGAGTTCAGCTGAGACAGTGTCCTTCGCCCTGCCAGGCTAAGTAAACAGTCTTCCAGCTCCGTTTAGCTGTGCGCTCAGTGTGTCCTGTGCTTCTCCAATAAAGCCTAGTTAGTTCCTAGTTTCTCCTGAATGACTCCTAATCTGCCTGGCACATGTGCTCCATAACAACACCATGCTAAAGGTTTGTCTAAAATAGACCACTATATATATATATATATATAGGGTTTGCTATCATTGTGGATCAGCACTAGCATGAATGCAGATGAAAGATGCGAGGTGCCAAAATAACCCTTTTCTTTATGGATGTTAACCAGGAGGTTCACATGGTAATGGTCTGTGTTTATATTGTGAGAGGTGTTTATTCACTTTATGGAGAATGAGACCCATCAGCGCGTTTTTTGTGGTAACATGTTTGGAGTTGTTTATCATCAGACACTAACATGAGAGACTCTGAAAAAGACAGACGCATGTTGTAAACATTTGCAGTTTATTTCCTTTAGTTTATATGTGGAAAAGATGGTTGAAATGTTTAGATGTGGTATTTCTTTGGACTCACGTAACTGCAAAAATGTGATAAATTAAATCTCTTTTTGTTTTGTTTGTAGCTTCATTTGTACTGCCAGGTTAAGGATTTGAAAAGCAGCAACTTGCTTGCTATCCTAAAGCACTGTGAGGTCAAAAGTCTTACCTTTCTACTTGGAATTTATGATCAGGTTTCACTCAAAAATAGGGGAAAAGTGTCTGAGTGTTTCTTCTCTTTATTAACCGAACTCTGAACAAACAGAAACTGGGTCAGTGTTTGGAAATCTACATGAGCTAAGACACATGGCCGGAAATTTATAACGTGCACTGTGTACATTCTGGCAGAATTTCAAATTACAGGAAACAGATGCAACAGTTACAGGAAAGAATAAAAAAAAAATGAATCAATCAATATTGATTGACATGCGTGCATGTACTGCATGCAACACTGCAATTAATTTCTAAAAATTACCACAGACAGCATTTTATACCATTGAACTTCAGCTTTTAATACTGTCAACAAGCCTGAGTCCAACTGATATTCAATATATTTTTTCCATAAGAAGAAAAAAATGAATGAATTAGCCCCTCAAAAAAAGAAAAGCTTTGGAGCGTGGCTGTATAACTGCAGTTTGTTTTTTAATCTATCTCTCTCACACACGCTAATGAATGCATTGGTGGCAATTGATCTCGTCCAAGGACATTTGCGAAACCAGATATCAAAACTCTACAATAATGGCTTGCTCTACATCCTGAGCTGCAGCTCAAAGTATTAGAAGTAATAGAGTTTTATTTTAGTTAAAAAAAATAAAAATAAATTAAAGAATAATGAATTTTTTTTTATAGTATCACAACTCTGAGGAACTAACATCACAACATCTGAATCAGAACCACCATGACACAAACCCAGATCATTGGCTTTGACTGTAAACCAACCACCTTGTTCCCCAGCTGTAGTTGGTACTGTGCCAGGATTTTCCTGTAACCCATTTCTTCTGATACACAGGTATGAGTTCCTTCCTGCTCAGGTCCCATGCTGTTGATCAAATAAAGGCAATGATCTGGCTTCCCGATGCAAGATGAAGAGTTTTGAAGGTGGTGCCAACTGTACTGAGCATGACGGGAGGATATTGGGCATTGCAGAAAATGCTTTGCGTGAAATCTGACAACATCTTTTTCTGGATTTGGAAATTCTGCGGAAAAAAACACAAGAACGCCCATTTAGCTTAGCCATGTTTTTGTTTTACATCTTTTTTTTTTTAAATTTCTGATTTTTTCTCACAAATCCAGTGCACTAAGCTCTTTGGGAAAATGGTTGAAACCTTTTTTTAGGAAGCAATAGATAAGCCATCAGATTGAAAATGTATCAGTAAAAACCTTTCAAATGTCTCATTAAAAGCTTTGATAGTGTCAGAAATTTTATATAACCATGTGACTGCTGCTAAAACCCACATCTACATTCCAACCAATAGGAAAACAACATGAAAGAGAGCATATCGTGAAAAAAAGAAGACAAAAAAAAGAAGACAAACCAAGATTTCTTCCAGTTGCTGGAATGCATTCACAATAATAATAATAATGGATTGCATTTATATAGCGCTTTTCGAGACCCTCAAAGCGCTTTACAATACCATTATTCATTCACTCTCACATTCACACACTGGTGGAGGCAGCTACAGTTGTAGCCACAGCTGCCCTGGAGCAGACTGACAGAAGCGAGGCTGCCACACATCACTTTCACTCAAGACCAGGTTCAGAGGCAAATGAGGAGGCAAACGTTGCTGGACCAGATGGACTGAGTCCCCGTGTCCTCAAGGCCTGTGCCCCCCAGCTTTGTGGAGTCTTTCATAAACTGTTCATGTTGAGTCTGAGTGTGCAGAGGGTCCCAGTGCTGACCCCCAGGATTACAGGCCTGTGGGCACTGACCTACCACATCAAGAAAATCCTGGGAAGACTCATCCTGGACCTACTCCGACCCATAGTCAGACCACATCAGAATCCCCTTCAATTTGCTTACCAGTCCTTACTCGGAAATGAGGACGCCATCATCTCTACCTGCTCAATCGTGTCTACACCCATTTGGACCAGCCAGCGAGTGCTGCATAGGTCATGTTTTTTGACTTTTCCAGTGCATTCAACACCATCAGGCTGACCTTCCTGGGTGATAAACTAACAGCAATGCAAGTGGATGCTTCTCTGGTGTCCTGGATTTTTGATTACCTGACAAGAAGACCACAATATGTGTGGTCTCATTGTGTCTGACAAGGTAATCAGCAACACAGGGGAAACAAAAGGGACTGTCCTCTCCCCCTTCCTCTTCACCCTCTACACCACAGACTTCAGCCACTGCACAGAGACCTGCTATCTCCAGAAGTTTTCTGATGACTCTGCAGTGGTTGGATGCATGAGCAGGGGTGATGAGTCAGAGTACTGCGCTGTGGTCGACTCCTTTGTCATGTGGTGTGAGCAGAAACATCTGCAGCTCAACATGGGAAAGACCAAGGAATTGACTGTTGATTTTAGGAAGACCAGAAAACCCTTGACCCCTGTTTCAATCCATGGGGTCAACGTGGACATATAAATACCTTGGAGTACACATAGACAATAAAGTGGACTGGGTTAAAAACACTACTGCACTTTATAGGAAGGGCGAGAGTCGTCTCTATTTTCTGAGGCGGCCGAGGTCCTTCAACATCTGTCGGACAATGCTCAGGATTTTCTACAAGTCTGTTGTGGCCAGTGCTATCCTCTATGCTGTTGCATGCTTGGGGAGCAGGTTAAGGATTGCTGATGCCGACAGACTAAATAAAGTTATCTGCAGGGCCAGTAATGTGGATATGGAGCTGGACTCTCTTAAGGTGGTGTCAGAGGGGCGAAAGTTTTTCCAAGATAAAGACAATGTTGGATAATACCTCCCACCCACTCCATGACATGCTGGCTAGTCACAGGAGCACGTTCAGTGAGAGACTGAGATTACCAAAAAGCACCACTGAACGACACAGGAAATCTTTCCTGCCCGTGGCCATCTCCCTGTACAACTCCTGTATCTAATACAATGTAAACACTGCAATAGTTACATCCTTTTTGCACACACTCTTTTCTACTCAATAATGTTGCTGTGAATATTCTTGATAGTTATTTATAATTGCATCTGTCAACCCTGGATATTTATTATTTGGTGATTTGTATATATTGTGCTATTCCTTGTATGTTAACATATTGTATTGTTAAATAGTTCAGTCTATTTTTGTTAATGTTACTGTGCTGGAGCAGCTGTAACCCACATAATTTCCCGAGGGATTAATAAAGTGGTTGCTGGAGTACTTTTCTATGCTGTGGTGTGCTGGGGGAGCAGCACAGCAAAGAAGGACTCATCCAGGCTGGAGAAACTGATCAGGAAGGCTAGCTCTGTGGTCGGCATGAAGCTGGACACTCTGGTGACAGTGGCAGAGAAAAGGACACTAAAAAAACTGCTGGACATTATGAACAATGCTGGGCATCCTCTGCACACGGCCATTAACAACCAGAAGAGTCTGTTCAGTGACAGGTTGCTTCTCCCCAAGACAAGAACTAACAGACTTAAAAACTCCTTTGTCCCACACGCCATCAAACTGTTTAACTCCTCTCTGGAGGGGAGAGGGAGGGGAAACAGGAGGACAAAGGAGGGGGGAACAACTAAGCTGTAGTGCCTCTTCACCTCACTGTGCAATACCTTTTGTGCAATACTTTTGTAATAGTCAACAGTGCAATAGACCTCAATACTTGAAATGTGCAATTCACTTGTATTTTTATTTTTATTCCTATTTATTCTATTTATCCCCTTCGTATATTTTATTTATATTGTCTCTGTATTTATATATGTGTGTGTGTGTGTATATATATATATTATATATTATAATTACAACTATTAGTACTACCTTAGTACATAGGCTGGCAAAATCCCATCACCACCTCCTCGCGGTGCCAGCTGGAAACAACGACCCTCAGGAAGTTGGCTAACGGTGAGGGTCCTCGACGTCAGGTGGAGTGACGCGCCGGTCGATGTATTCCACAGTCACATCCCATGCAATGACGTCTCAAAAAGCTAGGGCGTCCCCCGTAGGCGACGCGCGTCGTCCCCGCCTGAACGACGTGAGAAGTGGACAAAGGCTACCTGCTCATGGACGGAGTGGGCTGAAGAAGCAAGCCCAAATCCGCCTTGGAACCCTGAACATCGGAACAATGACCGGAAGAAGTCGAGAATTGGCTGACGCCCTCAAGACCCGCCGCATCGACATCGCGTGCATTCAAGAAACCAAGTGGAAGGGAGCGAAGGCACGGGACATTGGAGAAGGCTTCAAGCTTTTCTACAATGGCAACTGGGCCCAGAATGGAGTGGGCATAGTGGTGAGTCAAAAGCTCCGGGACAAGTGGTCGAAGTTACCCGCATATCGGATCGCATCATGTCAGTGAAGATCGACGCCGACCCGACCATCCTACGGATTATCTCCTGCTATGCACCACAGACCAACTGCCCCGACGAGGAGAAGACAGAATTCTGGCGCGCCCTCGACGACCACCTGCAAACGATTAGCCCTGAGGAACACGTGGCGGTAGGCGGCGACCTAAATGGACATGTAGGCAAGGGGAGAGACGGATATCACCGATTCCATGGCGGCCAAGGATTTGGGACCAGAAACGACGACGGTTGCCGGGTACTGGACTACGCAGAGGCCCACGATCTTGCCGTGACCAACACCTTCTTCAAAAAGAAGCCGGCACACCTCATCACGTACTCCAGCGGCGGCAGAGACACCCAAATCGACTACTGGCTAGTCCGAAGACCCCATCTCAGCCTAGTCACGAACGTAAAAGTCATACCATCAACCAATATTGGCCCTCAACATCGGCTACTTGTGATGGATCTCCGACTCAACCTTGGCCAACAACGACGAAGAACACCAACCACGACGGTGGAGAAGATCAAGTGGTGGCGCCTCCCTGAGTGCAAACAGCAGCTTATGGACGCCCTTGAACACCTCGACGTGGACTCCAATGAGCCAGTGGACAAGGCTTGGGAGAACATCGCCAGTCAAATACGTGACGCAGCAGGCAACACCCTTGGGGCGACGAAGCCAGGGAAGCACTTCATCGACAAGCAAGTATGGTGGTGGAATGATAGCGTGCAGCAAACCATCAAGGAAAAGAAGTCGGCACTCAAAGTGTGGCTTCAATCCCGCAGCGATGGCGACTACCAGCAATACAGGGCCCTACGATCGGCCGCAAAGAAGGCGGTAGCAGCGGCAAAGGCATCGCACTATGACCAACTGTATGAAGAGTTGGACACGCCCGGAGGAGCGAACAAAATCTACCGCCTTGCCAGCAGCCGCCATCGAGCAACACAGGATATTGGCCAGGTCAAACACATCAAGGATGCCAACCATCAAACCCTCCGCGATCACATGGAGTTCCTGAAGCCTACGTCAACTGGACAAAGCTCCTCTACCGACAAGTCACCAGCGTGGTCAGAAGCCCAGTGGGAACATCGCCGCCCTTTAACATCAATGTGGGCGTCCACCAAGGCTCGGCACTCTCCCCGCTGCTCTTCATCCTTTGCATGGACACTGCGACGGCGGATCTCCAGTCACCCCATCCCTGGACACTTCTCTACGCCGACGATGTCTTCCTGGCCGATGAATCGCGAATAGAACTGCAATACCAAACGCAGCAGTGGAAGACTCGCCTAGCTGACTTCGGCCTGAGGCTCAACACCAACAAGACCGAATACTTAGAGGCTGGCCCCCAGACCGACGGCACGATCAGCGTCGATGGAGAAAATCTGGCGAAAGTACCTCATTTCAAATACCTCGGATCGATGATCAGCAATGACGGCGATATCCTACTAGATGTACGAGCCAGGATCAACGCAGCGTGGATGAAATGGCGCCAAGTCACCGGCGTCCTGTGTGACCGAAGAATGCCCAATCGCCTCAAGTCAAAGATCTACAAGAGTGTAGTGCGCCCCGTCGCCCTCTATGGATCCGAGTGCTGGCCAGCCACCGCAAAGCACGAACAAGCCCTTCACACGATGGAAATGCGGATGCTGCGATGGTGCCTAGGCCTGACACGATGGGACCACATCATGAACACCGACGTTAGAAAGAGGATGGGAATCGCGCCAATCACTGATAAGATGCAAGAAGCGAGGCTGCGGTGGTACGGACATGTGGTACGGAGCGATGAGAACTCAGTGGTGAGAACAGCACTGCGGCTCAGCCCCCAAGGACGTCGACCTAGAGGCAGACCAAAGCGGAGATGGATGGACCGAATCAAGGACGACGTGAAGAAGATCGAAGCCGATCTGACCGACGCCCTTGACCGACCCAAGTGGAGACGACTTTGCAGAAAAGCGGACCCTGCAACCGAGCGGGAAAAACGCTAGGAGGAAGATATATATATATATATATATATATATATATACACATATATATAAAGATGTGTAAAGATGCCCCAGAGACAATCCAGCACATAACAGCAGGGTGCAAGATGCTAGCAGGCAAGGCATACATGGAACGCCATAACCAAGTGGCCGGCATAGTGTACAGGAACATCTGTGCCGAGTATAACCTGGAAGTCCCGAGGTCAAAATGGGAGATGCCCCCAAGGGTGGTGGAGAATGACCGAGCTAAGATCCTGTGGGACTTCCAGATACAGACGGACAAAATGGTGGTGGCTAACCAACCGGACATAGTGGTGGTAGACAAACAGAAGAAGACGGCCGTAGTGATCGATGTAGCGGTTCCGAATGACAGCAATATCAGGAAGAAGGAACACGAGAAGCTGGAGAAATACCAAGGGCTCAGAGAAGAGCTCGAGAGGATGTGGAGGGTGAAGGTAACGGTGGTCCCCGTGGTAATCGGAGCACTAGGTGCGGTGACTCCCAAGCTAGGCGAGTGGCTCCAGCAGATCCCGGGAAAACATCGGAGATCTCTGTCCAGAAGAGCGCAGTCCTGGGAACAGCTAAGATACTGCGCAGGACCCTCAAGCTCCCAGGCCTCTGGTAGAGGACCCGAGCTTGAAGGATAAACCGCCCGCAGGGGCGTGCTGGGTGTTTTTTTATATATATATATATATATATAATGTATATATATATATATATAATATATATATAATATATATATATATATTATTTATATATATGTCGTGTGTGTGTTTTTATATATATATATATAATATTCTGTAACTGTAACTTCTGTCGGTGACTTCTTTTGCAAACCGAATTTCCCAGAGGAACCCACCCGAGGGATTAATAAAGTTTTATCTTATCTTATCTTATCTTAAATATGCTAATTCTATATATCTATGCAGATTTCTGTCCAAATTTTGCAGGTGCCTGAATTTAAATACCTTTTTCAGCGTGTTCTTGACAGATGGCTAGGTTCCCAGTGGCTGCATCATGCCATATCCCACTGCAAAACATAGTGTATGTTTACATTAGACAGTATGTAACCAACATCCTGGCAGTTGATAGAAAACTAACATTTACAGGAACCCACAGGAACCTTACTCCTCCCAAGTATATCCCTTTAAATTAATTGAAATTATGCTGAAGTATCTTGACTTGCATCAGCTTTAGTTAGTTGAACAAAAAAGCCTAACACCCGTTGGGTGATAACTGGTTGTTACACAGTACACTAGCTTTTCATAAAGCAGTAGAGCTGTACTACAGTAGGACAAATTCATAAACAAAAGCTCCAATGAGTGACAGTGAGTGTTGAAATATTGTGATAACATGATTTACGGGACATTGTATTTCCTAAGTGCTGCTTCATCCTTGATGAAGTGTGCAGTGATTCATCCACCAAGCTTTGTCAGGTGGTGCAACACCACTGGCAAAAAGTAAGCTAATAATGTTGCATATTATGTACACATTTCAGGGCGTGCTAGTATGACGTTATAGGATGTGAATCACACCTGTGTATGAATCAAGAGGTACACTGAGGAGTGTTTGAATACTAAGGAACATTGTTTTTATAAATATGACCATCTTTTACAATGTACATGATCTTGCAACCTATGGTGGTAACATTGGTAGGTTCTTAATAATGTTTGTATTAGTAAACATTACATTTTTATTTCAGCTTGCTGTTAGAAAAATGTAAGGCTACTTCATGCAATCTTTGGTTGCGAAGAATTATTCTGCATATTCTCCAGATATGAGTTCCATAAAGCTCTGAGGTCTTACTTTGTGTCACGTATGCACTGGGTGCCATCCCAGCCACAGTAAGGATCTCTGGATAACATACAGTCCTGGCAGGTATCTCCATACTGGGAGCAGTCTGCTACATCAAGTTGGACCAGTTGACTTCCATTGTTCACATACAGCTTTTTCTGTAACGATGGACAAGTTTTCTTAATGTACTCGGCCATTTCTAAACAAAAACAAAAAACTCCACTGGAGTTAATTTACAGATCTAAGTTTGATGTTCCTTTTCAGGAGCATCTAAGTTGTTTTCCATACTCACACACCTATATGGTTTAGTGGAGGATATATTGTTCTGTAGGGAACACTGGTACTCACAGAAGATGGGTGAAGGATGAAGCTGATCTGTTCTGTGTAGTTGAATGGTCGAAACTCAGCAATGAGAAAGGTATCATTTTTATTGTGCAATACTTTATGAATTCCTCCATTGTCTGCGGAAAACCACAAAAAGAAGCAGGGATGATACTAAATATTAAAACCCATCTAAATGCACAAATGCACCTCAGCCACCCCACTCTCTCTCTCTGAGGTTCTGTTAATTTTTGGTCTTCAAACTCAGGTAAACCCGTTGAATAATATTATATTCTTTTAATACATTCATAATTACATGGCTGTGATCACAGCACCTTCCGCATCAATCAAGGAGATTTGGTTACTGCACCATTTTCGCCCTGAGGTATGATCTCAGATATACACAAACATACATTATAGCATATTCTTCTTAGCATTTTTACTACTTCAGATTATTGTTTTTACTCACTTAAAGATAAGAAGATAACAGTGTGGTGACTGGTTCTCCTGTTTGGTGAGCCATCAATTTGGATGTGAGTATAGCTCTGGTGATTGAAGAGAAGAAGGCCAGAGTTTCCCACAGGATGAACCAGCTGCTCCATCTCTGAAGTCTTTTCAATCTTCTTCAGGGTTTCCACTGGAAGCTTGGTGCTATCATCAACGCACTGAAGAAATAAGGTGCTTAACTTAGACTGGCTGAACACCAGATGACTGGTCAATAAGCCTTTAAACCTCTGGTTTACTTTTTCAGTTTCCAAATGACTGTTTTAAAAACAAATCTAAAACCTTTTAATTTAGTTTTTTAATTAATTTAATATCGTAAAGGTGAAAGAAAATATTTAAAAGCTATTTTTCACTCAGTGACTACACTTAACCATTGGTTTAAATTATAATAAAGGGCTATTCTATTCTTGTCTATATACTCCGCCCCCCCAAAAAGGCAGGGATCTTCTTGTGATGGTAGCCGTTATTAAATTTTTCACTTTAGACCAATTTGAATATTCCATACCATCCTTGGCCTGTCCATCTCAGCTTTTGTGTAGCCTTTGAATGGGGAGTTTGTGAAGATTTTGTCAATGTCTCCTATTGTGTAGATGCAGACAGCACTCATCCCCCTGCAGGGAGACACATTGTAGGTTTGTCTGAGACATTTGCAGCAAAATGAGTAGACTGGTCCAAGGTTAAAAAAAAAAAAGAGAGAGAGAGTTGAAAAAGCAGCTGACCACACAGAATGAGAAATAAGAAACTGGTAGGGAACGGCTTAAAAAGAACAAAGTGTCCTTTTATCACCATGAAAGGATATTGTTTGGAAGTTTGGAAGCAGATGATTCGATTACACAAATAGCTAGTCACAGAAACAGAGTAAATTATAACTATATCATTATTATTAGCATCAAAATAAATATCAACAGAGTCCTACCATTCATTTCTAAAGAGTGCATAGATCTTTCTATCCTGCCATCGATCTGCATCCACAGTGGAAACATCCACCAGTTCAGAGAAATGCTGTTTTCTGTTACGATCTCCACAGAAGAGCCTGGCATTCATCTGGGATGTCCAGGTAAACTGCAAATTGTTCTTGGGACCACCAACATCTGCCTAGAAGCAATGGACAGTCAATCAGTCATGATGTATTTATGTTTATTTAATTTTTAATGTTGGTGGCACTTAATATAAATTTTCAAACTATTTTGGTCTTACCATGCAAACCCGGGTCACAAAGGGGAGCCACATTTCACGGAACAGTCCATTGTCTTTGCTTTTCTCCCTATAGAAGCCATAAACTCTGTTCTGGGAGGGATCCTCTTCACGTTTGCTGAGCACCAATCCTACATAATGCTGCTCTAAACATTGAAAGACAAAATATTTATTTGAATCCAAACATTTAGAGTGATGTGATTTCACTAAATAAGGTCTCTCCGGCTCTAACTTTATGAAAATACCTTTATCGTGGTTCTTTGGCCCCACTCCTGCTTTACCAAATTTCTGAATACCAACAGATTCATCAGATCCAGAGTGTGTTATGTAGAGAGCTGCACTCTGTTCAGAATCTGGAAAAAACAGTTGCAAATGAAGGTTTTATAGGGATGTGCAAATGGGGAGAAACTAGTTGAATATAATAGCAATAAGAAAAAGAAGCAACCTTTAGAATGGATTGAGTTGATTAAAGGATGTTAGTAGTTTTGACAAGAGTACAGACTTTCTGCAAATTACACAATCATTGAAAACAAATGAATGAAATAGCAGGGATTCATCAGGAGATTTATTATAGAGCATCCTCATGTAGAAAAACTCACCTATAAAAACTGATGGTTCACCCTCCTTTATGTTAAATCTTTCTATACTTTCTATTAAGTCTGCGATATTTTCAGAGGGAAGGCACATGGGGGCCTCCACTGTTAAATCCTATAAAAAAAGCACAGCACATCTTAATATATGGTCCCCAATGCACATCACATGTAGCATACATGCATACCCAACACTCAGTTTCTATATATATAGTTTTAAAACAACCACATGTGGGTAAGCAGGAAGTGCTGTGATTTATTTTCTTCATTGCATAACCAAAATATTTTTGATTTAAATATGTAAAAGTACAAGTGGCTACTCAACCCAGTGAAAGGCACCACTAACAGTACAGGGTGGGCCATTTATATGGATACACCGTAAAAACATGGGAATGGTTGGTAATATTGAAGTCCTGTTTGTGGCACATTAGTACATGTGAGGGGGCAAACCCCTCAAGATGGGTGGTGACCATGGTATTTGTGGTGATGTTAACAGTTCTCAATGACAATGATGCCAGTGTCCTACCGTGTTACAGCAAACCCTTTCATTGCCATCTGTTCCACACACAAACAACTGGTTAGCATCTTTCTTCCGGTGGACCAAAGTGATGTTATAGCTGCAATCCTTAAAGACAAGACAAATATTGTTTGTTATATTTCTTCAGTGGTCAAACAATCAAATCTAACCAACTAAATTTGTTTGTTTTACTTACATGTTCACTGCTTATGCTGTTGCATTTCTCCCACTGCATAAACTTGTGGCTCTATGTAGATATATGATGCAGGACTATTACTTTCCCATGATATTATTATGAATATTATTTCAATGATCTCAGTATAATCATTTACTGTGGTTGTACAGATTTCTACTACCGTCTTATGGTTTTGAAAGTTGTAGGTATTCAGGTATGATTGTCCAGCAGCTAAAACAGTGTCTGATTGGTCTTCTAAAAGAATCTGTACAGGTGGGTCATGGGGAAGACTGAACCGTGTCATTGCTTTTTCTAAAAACAAACCCAGCAAAAACAAGAAAAGAAAGATAAAATGTATGAATGTATTATGAGATTCATCAGGTAAACCCATAATGTAGTATCATAAACAACAAGAATGATTTTTCGCCCCTGGAAGGCAAGGAGTATGTCATCAGTTCATTTTATTTATCTGTTTGTTAGTAGTGCAAGATCCACATACCCATAACAGTTTGAGCTGATTAAATTTTGTTGAAAACCAGGTCAAGATCACACCAAATGTGAAAATCTTTATATTACGCACAATTGTTTTTATGGATCCTCTCCAAACTTCACAACAATATACTAGGCTTGGGGGACATGAGTATAGAGGTTGAATAAGTGTTTAGCATTGAACTTCATTGTTAGTACCCAGTATATACATATATTTGAAATGCTTGATGCATGTTAGTACAGGTCTCCTAAGAATGAAACTCAAACACTTTGGTGATCCTATTTCTGCCATCCCTCTTGCACTTTTTTGTAACTCCAAAAACCATTGGCCTTGTCTTACAGTGTCTTACAGTGTCTTGTCTTATTGTGCCTAGTTTTTTCCCCACACTACTGTCAATATGAAAGTGACACTTTACATGTCCAGTTACTTCTTCAAAAAAAGGTTTCTGGTAGCATTGTTGGTGCTGTTTTGAAAACTTAGCTGAAGGGAGAAAATGAAACCTATCCTCAGGAAACCTATTGTCAGAAGAGTTTACCACTGCTTACATAAACAAAATAACAAGTGCAAAAAGTTTCAGTTAGATGAAGTCACAACTTCATCTAACTGACACTCTACTAAAATATCACGTTGTTCTGTTAATGTTATACAGATAAACTTTTTTGAAATCTTTATTTAATCATTGAGTCCCTTAGCATTAAAATCGTGGGAGACCTGCCCAAGAAAGCACGTCATGAAAAGATTTCAGAAATATAATAAACGGCAAATAGACTAAAATAAAGTAGAACAAACAAAAACATTTTTTAGAAATAAAAATTGCACTCCACAGAATTCTTCAACTCTTTAACTTTTGAACTCTATCAGGGAGACAAAACCAGTGAGACTGCGTCTTGTAAATGTTACGATGTTGTGTAAAAGGGCACCCACCATAAGCAGCTGTCTGTGCACGATAAGAAATTACATAGATAAGCAGTTTGTCCACTTTGTAAATAACAATATGCTAATGCGTTTAGCTAAACGAAGTCAGTGACGTGCACTGGAGGGTGAAGTAGAGTTTTGTTAATATTGTCAAAACTTAAAGAACTATGATACAGGGACAATGTGTAGAACATAGTCTTCACAGCCATTTCTGTCCAGAAGAGGGTGTGTAAAAGCTCTCTTTGCCTTTATACGTATCATTCCTAATTTCTTTTGTAAATATAGAAAAATAGAAAAGAAAAAAACAACATCTAAATCTAAACCATCATCCTGCCAGTGAGTCCTAACCACTACTCATTGTTGAAAAAATTGTCCACAGACAAACAAAGAAACATTGTAAGGCACAAAGCTGCCTTCTGTCCAACACATCGCCTTGTGGTTAACATGGCCATGTTGTCCTCCTCTGACGATAATGGAACTGCATAATACGGACTGTACGTTTGAAAGAAAGACTTGATGTTTTTTTCCTGAATCACAACGACCAAGTCATTTAATACATATTCATTCACCTCACTGCATACTTTAAAGCGCTGATAAAAATCCCTTCCCAGTCCCTTTTAACTTTTTAGCATTTGATATCTCATAAATGAAGAAAAATCATTTCCTTTTTTTACCTTTTTCTGTGAAGATCATCCTCGGAGAAGGATCAACGTTCCCCATAGCCCAATTACAGAGATGTAAAAATAACAAATATGTCGCTAATGAGAGCGTCATCTTCGTCGTTACTGTCCAAAACAGTATTTCCGTCCCTAATTACTTGCCCTTCACCTCGATGGAACACATTCTCTGGAAAAAATGCACTCAGGACTTTGGAGAAGTGCATGACAGCTGGGGTGTAGTTTACAGTCAGAGTCTCTTCGCCCGCCCACGGGCACGAGGAAGACAGGAGTAGACAAACCAACCCTCTGAGCAATCATTTTGTCAGTTGCATAATAAAGTTATCATAGTTGACACAGCTGCTTTATTAATCATTTAGCCTGCCCACGGCTGCATTTTATGATGTACAGTGTAACAGTGCTCATGATATTTAGGGTTAATTTTAATTATGAAGAGATTTCTTACCTTTTTTTCGAACACGTAAACAATGGAGGGCAAACAGTTTGATCATTTCAAATAACTGAAACAACATATGAGTACAGAGGAGTTGTTTGAGGAGTTCTCCTTCCTTGTATGTTCCAGCTGTGTGCCACACTTTCTAGACTCTATAACACACACATCCTCTGATACGTCTCCACTGTCCTCTTTACTCCAGAATAATTTCAGAAATTGAGAGACCCTTCAGATGACACTGATTTCTAGGTCAAATGGGGGACGGTGGAGGAGAAACGAGACAAAAAAAGACGCACAAATTGAACAAACGAGAAAGCACAGGTGTATCCACTATTACGTTTGATCCTATTTTCACTTTTTCTCCTTTAACATTACTCGTTTTTTAATTACCTTTACCTGTATGATTGAAGTTAAGCTAAAGCTCACCCCCCCTCCTTTATTTATGCTGTAAAACAGCTTAAACAAGATTATAATACCAACATCATAGCGAAGGACAGATAAGTAAAAATGGTTAACATGAGCCATCTTCCAAAATTCTCCCATGATCACATGCTATAGATCAGCTGCTCTCGACATGATACAATGCTTTCTTTTATCATATCCTGTTGTGCATCACAATTACTACTTAGCTGCCCCCCCCATTTTTTTTTTAAATAACAGGTCGAGTTTTTAGAACAGATGCTCTCGCTTAATAAACTCATATGTGAATAATGCTACTGTGTGTTAAATTTAGTGGTACATTATCAGCATGGCTAATTAACAGTTTCTATCTTCAGCCTTTTTTTTGTAAATTTGCATATTTTGTGGGTTTAAAATGTTTTTTATTTTTTTATTTTGTTTGTTTGCAGCCATAACTCATAATTCATTTTCAGAATCAACACCTGCAGTTGCTCTAACATGTATTGTGTTATTGTGTCAGAATACCTTGGATGTCAGACTTCAGTGACACAAATCTTGTGGCAAAAGAGCATATGACAGGATTACATGCACTGCATACAAGTGCTGACCAAATAGAAACCTACAAAATCGCTTCCCCTTCATGAAACGCACTCAGCTACCAGAAAATAAGCAGGTGGTTCTGTGTAGCTCAAGCAACTAAAAGGGAAACGAGAGGAAAATCTCAAATTCAAGAAGGACTATGTAAGGTTTTTGGAAAACGTCATCAAAGAACGATCGACTCAAAAGAATCAGAGAATCAGCTGATGCAGCACAGCGGTACTAGATCGATATTAATCAAACAACTCTAGAAGCCTCATTGTTACACAGCTGTTCTGTTCAAACTGGCTTTCGGGACCTGATTTTCAGTGGGAGTCAAATAATCAAAGTCAACTCCAAAGCATCTAGTGGGCAATTCTGTGGTCAGAATAAGACAAGAACTACAAATAAAAGCAGTGAAAAGCCTTAAAGGATTCTTAAAATAGCATGCGGCAATAAAAGTAGATTCAACAACTCACCAAAATAGCAAAATAACATGTCAAAGAGAGGAAAAACAGAAGTCGAATGCTTGTAAAATTGGCACAAAGGGCTAGCTTAAAAAGGAAGTAAAAACACTGAATCATGGCAAACTGTCAGGAAGCGAGATGTTGTTCTAGGGGTGAGAGGGCAGTTACCGAACAACTTGAAGCATCTAGTAATTCTACCAAAGTGTGGCAGTTACACGTTTGATTTTGTAACTGCCATGGAAAGACTCAACATTAAGGCAAAGGACAACCCATGAATCAAATGAGAGAAGAAAATTCATGGATAATATAAAAACACGATACAAAACCAGAAGGTGGAATCAATCATTTCTCTGTTCGGTTTCACTTGGTCTGTCAAGTTCCTACCAAGACCCATGGAAAAACCTACTGTCCATCCACGTTCCAGTAAATGAAGTCGATTAACACTGTGAGGAGAGTTACAGATGGTTTGATGATGACTATGATGATGATGAAGGGCAAAGTTCCCTTAGAGGTGAGAAGATCCAGCAGGGGTCAACGTGAAGCATCAGTATCTGATAGACTTGTAGTCAAGACCGCCTAATCCGAGACCAAGACAAGACCAAGACCAAGTCGAGACGAGACCGTCGAGACGAGACCAAGACCAGAGGGTATCGAGACAAAGACAAGACCAAGTCGAGACGAGACCAAGACCGAGACAAAAAAGTCTTTAAACTGCAGCCAGATGCTGCTTCGTTTATGTGTTTTTGCTTTCGCACAGCCCTCCTCACCGCTGTCTACTGTCTCACTCACTTACTGAGAGGACAGATGCACGCTCCACTTGACTGTCGCGTCTCTCACCCTCTCTGTTTTTCACATAATGATATTATCCTATATCCTCGCATGTAATTGGCCACAATATGGAGGGATTGGAGCATAGCTGAGCCACTGTGTGAGAGCTGAGCAGCGAAAGGAAATTAAGTGAGGGTAGAAATGACTGAAAGATTAATAAGCTCTGTTTTGAATTTTGTTCAAAAAAGAATGACTTCATATAGGAAAAAAATATATATCACATATGCAGGACACCTTAAACTAGGTTTTTAATTAAGCAGCAAGGCAGAAGAACAAAGTCAGGGTTGTATCAAAACATGAGGACTAAACCCCAATTCAATCAGACCCAGAACTGATTCGGAATTAAAACAGGACTACAACAGTTCAAAATCAGGACTACTGAGGACTTAACCAAAGATCCAGAACCAGAATCAGAACTAGATCATAGTAGCACTAAAAATCATCATAGACCTGCACTACCCTTATTTTTTAATTCTACCAAAGTCCACTATTTAGATTCAGAAAAGTTTATATAATTATTTAGCCTTGTTGTGCAAACAAGCCTGCACAACTTAATAAATATAGAATTTGAAAAGTAGCAAATGGTATCTAAAAAGAAACACTAGGTACGAGATACATGTTCTGATGAGTTTTGGCAAACAACCATTTGACTAACATGTGTGTCTCACCTGCTCTTGTTCCATCTCTGCTCCTCTCTCTCTCTCTTTGTTTCTCTCTCTCCCTCTTTGTGCTGACAATCAAGCCAAACACCAACATCATCAAATATACAGTTGAAACCAGATATTTACAAACTCTTCAGATAAAAACAAAAACACTTTTTAATTGTAACATCAAATCAGACTAAATGATTATTTTTTTAGATTGATAGATATAAAAAAACATATTTGTTAACTTTAAGAGTAAAGAAAGAAACTATCTGTATTTCTTAATTGCAAATGGCACCAAATTGTATTCAAAATTGAGCCACACTTATGGAGCTCCACAGTTCTTTTCCAGGTGTTTTGGTTGATATCTCTTGATTTTTTCCATGTCAAAGAAACAGGCTCTGTGTTTTGGGGGTGTCTTATGTGCGACCACAGGTGCGCCACCAATTTACTCACATGGACTCTACTAACCTATCAGAAGCTTCTTAAGCTCGGAATGGAATCTTCTGAAGTTTTCTCATTAATTAACAATACACTTAGTGTATATGTACTCCTAAATTTGATGAAAGTGATTAAAATAGACAGCTCTCTCTTTTTATTCTGACATTTAGGGGTGGCTGTAGCTCAGGTGGCAGAGCAGGTCAGCCACTAATCAGAAGGTCGGTGGTAGCTTGCTATCGCCAGTGTGTGAATGTGTGTGTGAATGGGTGAATGACTGAATGTAGTGTAAAGCGCTTTGGGGTCCTATGGACTAGAAAAGCGCTATACAAATGCAGGCCATTTACCATTTAACTAATTCAAAAGAGATTTCAACATTTATTTATCTAAAACAAAACAAGTTTACTCTAAATTGATGTTTAACAGTAAAAAGAAAAAGTTTTTATGTTTTTTTCCCTAAAGTGTATGTAAATATCTGGTTTCAACTGTGAATATACTGCTGTGTATTGAAGTTCCTCTTGTTTTGCATAGAAATATACTGAACAACATACAAAGCATAATATATAAAATAACATCTACCTGAATTTTTTCTTTGAAAGAAGCTCCTTATGTCCATTGTTGTGTACATCAGTACATAACTGAAACCGATTTAGTTTGTTTAGCCGTGGAGAGTAACAACTGAAAATACGAAATAAACACACATGTAAGCTAAGACTTTTAAAAAACAACAACATTGTTGTTCGGCTTTTCATTTCGCCATTTGTTGATTCACTCGAAGAGCAAGTAACGTAATATGGGTCAAGTGATCA